>NC_133366.1:36458128-36638624 GCF_049309525.1 Garra rufa | reverse complement strand
AATAAACATTTTTGATTAAAATTTAAACTCCTATCTGATTTTCTATTTTTTTTTTTTTTTTTAAAAAGGTATTTTTTTTATTTGGGCTAGTTAAATCTGATGAGTACCTGCCCAAAGGGCTACCAGAGATTTTGACATTTTGCGACCCCTGAGCCGTCAATGACTCCCTGTCACTGACACTGCGCTCCGCTTAACTTGGAACTGGATGTTTTCTCTCTCTCACCAGTGCTACCAAGTAAAAAAGTTAATTTCGAGCCCTGATACATATACATTTCATGAAACATTAAGTCATGAATATTTACTTAAAGTCATGGAAAAGTCATGGAATTTTACTGGTAAAAATGTGTATGAACCCTGAATACAGTATATTTTAATAGAAAACAGTTATTTTAAAAAGTAAAAATATTTTAGAATTTTACTGTTTTTGCTGTAAGTTGGATCAAAAAAATACAGGCTTGGTGAGCAGAATAGACTTATTTAAAAACAGTAAAAATCGTACTGTTCAAAAACTTTTGACTGGTAACACACACTAGGTCAAATGTATTTTTGTATGTTGAGTTGACTTGAATGCCTTTCTTTACATAAGGATGAAGAGGATCAGGCATATTTAACGGATGAATTGGGAAACATTGAGCTTGCCCAGAGCTCTGTACCCATGACTGATTCAAAAGAGTCATCCTCGGCTCCTCAGGCTGAGAAAGCTGAGGACTGGGGAGAGTGGCCTGATGACCCTGCATATCTGGAAGCTCTGCAGGAAGTAGAAAGGGCTGCTGAAGAGGTACCTGATGAGCTTCTGCTCCAAGCAGTGACTGAGTGTGAATAATGGCAATGTAATCTGAAAATGTCTGGATGGAGGGATGTCATTATTAACTATAGTGCAATATCTTCACTTCTTTCTTGTGATACAGTGAACTGTAA
This sequence comes from Garra rufa, assembly GCF_049309525.1. Taxonomy (NCBI): domain Eukaryota; kingdom Metazoa; phylum Chordata; class Actinopteri; order Cypriniformes; family Cyprinidae; genus Garra; species Garra rufa. The sequence continues at coordinate 36,637,706 of NC_133366.1, read as the reverse complement.
AATATGTTCTTAAATTCTGTTTCTTAACAAACTTTATTTTCTGAATGTTCAAAGATGATTATTTCCATAAATTATTTTAGATTATATGGCTTGGGATTTTACATGTGTGTGTATAATTTGCAACATTTTATATACATAGATAAATTAATTTACAAGCACAATACTCGATGCTTGTTAGCCCCAGTAAATTATATTTTTCATTTACTGGGGCTAACAAGCATTGAGTATTGTGCTTCTAAATTAATCATCTATGTATATAAAATGTTGCAAATTATACACACTTGTAAAATTTCATTTCATTTTAAATCATCCTGTACACTTTTATTGCTAAGAGATATTGCATATGTTGAAGTACAATACAATACACCTTATAAATTATACAACAGTCGTATTGGTCTGATTGTGGACACCTTTGACCCCTTTCTAGATCCTCATATGGATTTAATGTAATTTGAGGCAGTGTAAAAGATTTAATCTTCAATTTTAAATTTAACGGTTGCTTTAAATTAAAAGTAAAAAAGGTGTTGCCAAAGTTCAGTGTACCTTTTCAACCACTTTAATTTAGTTTCAATTTTGAAACTGAAATACCATAAAGCATGTAAACATTACAAATTATTAAAACAAGTTAAATGGATCATAAACTGATTTTGTTAGTTTTCTGATTCATAGAATCATTTTGATGCTAAAGAATTATTGTACAAGTATACATTTATTCAGTCAAATGTAGCATAATAAACTGGTAATACACATAATTTAAACAGGTCCTCTTTCCTCCACTAGAGGGCAGCAGTGGTCTACTGAGCAGAGATGCAGCATATAGCTGGATATTTTGTATGTTACTGTATAATTTTAAATCTAAGAAAACCTGAGGAAGTGGTTTCCCCAGCTGAGTCTTGCTTCTTCCCAAGGAAGCATAAGGGAGTTTTTCATTTTTTTTAATGCAAAGCTGCTTTAAAATAATCTGTATCGTGAAAGGCCCTGAACAAACATGCTTTTTATTTCTGATATACTTCTGTGTGACTCTACATAGGACTGAAATCGAAAATATTTACTTATGTGAACAAATAGAAATTAAATTTTTATGAGTTTTTTGGACATTTTATGACAAACTGAAGTCAGTATATGGATTACTTATTCATTTTATGTTTTATTTCTTTGCAACAACCTTTTACTTTCGAACACCAGTAACAAAAATATTTTAGAAAAAGTAAAGATTAGGATGACATGGTTTAAAGTGATTTGAAACTGTGCCTTTTTATTGCACAAATGAATGAGTGCTTTCAAATTGTTTGATTGCGAATAATCGCATACAAAATTAAAGTTTGTGTTTACATAATATGTGCGTCTGCTGTGAATATTTGTGTATATATAAATACATAAACGTACATGTGTGTATATATGTACAAATATATTTAATAGATAAACAATATATTTTTCTTAAATATACACTGCCGCTCAAAAATGTTTGTTAAAGAATTCTTATATGCTGCATTTACTTGATCAAAAATTCATAAAAAATGCATATTGTAAAATATTATTACAGTTTAAAATAATGGTGTTTTAATACATAATAACAATTAATAATGGTATTAATACATTTTAAAATATAATTTATTCCTGTGATGTCAGTTTTCAGCGTCACATGATTCTTAAAAAATCATTATAATATGCTGCTTAATTACTGTTATTATCAATGTTGGAAACAGCGTGCTACTTAATATTTTTTTGGGGAAACTGATTCTTTTTTCAAGATTCTTGATGCATAAAAGGTTCAAAAGAACAGCATTTATTTAAAATATAAACATTTTCTAACAATATAAGTCTTTGCTATCAATCAAATCAATTTAACAATTTAACATTCTATGGTAGATTATATTGTTAAAAAAGATTTCTATTTTAAATAAACTTTTTATTAAAGAATCCTGTAAAAAAAAATCACAGGTTCCAACAAAATATTAAGCAGCACAACTGTTTTCAACATTGATAATAAATCAGCATATTCGAATGATTTCTGAAGGATCATGTGACACTGAAGACTGGAGTAATGATGCTGAAAATTCTACTTTGTATTACAGGAATAAATTACATTTTAAAATATATTCATATAAAAAAGTTATTATAAACTAAAATATTTCACAATATTAGTTTTTTTTCTGTATTTTTGATTAAATAAATTCTTGATGAGCGTAATAAACATCTTTAAAAACCATTAAAAATCTAACTGATCCCAAACTTTTGAACGACAGTGTATATATGCATGTGTGTATTTATTTATATATACATAATAAATATACACAGCACACACACATATTATTAAGAACTTTTATTTTAAATATGATTAATCGTGATTAATCATTTGACAACACTAAAAAATATATATTACATTTATTTCTTAAATATCTACATGTATGTGTGTATACACATAAATATACACAGTATATTTATATATACACATAAATAAACAAACTTTTATTTAGGATGTAATTAATCACAATTAATCGATTTGACAGCACCATGATCTTATTATGACAGAAATTATTTTGTCAATATTTTCACAGTTTCAGTTTCTATATTGTTTCCTTTATCTGTATATTTTCGAGTTACTATTATTAACTTCATTAATAATGGACTTTATCATCTAACAAATAAATATGGGTTCATTCTATTCTCATTTCTACAGTATGAGCAACACTGTATATATACAACATTTTAAAAACTTTTTTCACATAGAGTATCTCACTGAAATGATGTCTTTTCTACATTTCAGAACTCACCTTCATGATTAGGTTTTGTGTCATTTTTATATAATCTCAGATCAGTGTGAGAGAGACATTCTGAAGCATGTATGAATGGCACTTTAGTCTGTTCTGCTCATACTGAAATTGCCTTTTAAAGGGGTCATATCAGGACAACACTGACTATCATTACATGTGGTATTTTGGAAAAATAATATTTAGATAAATACTAAATATTTATTATGTAAAGAGTTCCTTTAGAATCTTTAGATGTCAACTATTAGACATTTAAAATACTATATTCATTTTAAATCTGTCATTGTTCATTTGTAGACATTACTGAAAATGATAAGTGAAGTAAAAGAGGCTCGGATGTTTTTATTTGCAATAAATACTCATTTGCTCATGGAGCATTATCATTTTGTGTTAAAAAAAAAGAAGGGCAGTGAACGTACATCTAAAAGTCTTTAAACAGTGATGGAGATGCGCAGTGATGTCATCTCAGGGTCAGATCCAGCTGAAAACAGGTAAGGGATGATGCCATGATGAGAGACAAGGACAACATAATTCAGGAAAGGAGATTGGTGGTGTCACATTTTAAGAACAAGTCAACCAGATCACCTGATTTTCTGCAGTGTGTCTCTACGCGTGACCTGAGAGCATGATGCACAACAAGTGCTGCGATAGTATGTGTACACACACAAACGGGCCTGGACGACCACCACACAGTTATAGTACATATCCCTGCAGGATTCATCTACAGAGAAAGACACAAAGAGGTACGGTTCACCCAAATATGAAAACAATCATCTCTCATCTTCATATTATCCAATAACCTATATAGTATATATAAATTTACAGAGAGTAGTACATTATTTACATTTACACTTTATTTGTTCTTTTTGTAATTTTGTGGATCTTGATAGCTATAGTCTCTATTCACTTTAATTCATATTATGGGAAAAAAAAGGTGTACAGCATAAGATATTTATTGTAATTTTAATTACCTGTTTTATATTTTTAATTTTCTGTTTACAAAAAATACAGAATACATAAAAACTGTAATATTGTTGAAATATTATTGCAATTTAAAGTAGTGGTTTTCTATTTTAAATAGAATTTATTTCTGTGATGCAAAGCTGAATTTGCAGTATCATTACTCCAGTGATCCTTCAGAAATAATTCTAATATGTTCATTTATTATTAATGTTTGGAGACTGTTGTGCTGCTTAATATTATTTTTTGGAACATGTGATACTTTTTTTCAGGATTCTTTAATGAATAAAACATTAAAACAACAGAATTTATTTAAAATGTAAATCTTTTGTAACAACTACAAAAGGTTTAGACTACCGTTTAAAGTTCGGGGTTAGTAATTTTTTCTATCTTACATTCTTTAAAAGAATTTACTACTTTTATTTAGCAGGGATGTGTTCAATTGATACGAGGTGAGTTATATTGTTAGATACCATTTCTATTTTAAATAAATGCTGTTCTTTTGAACTTTTTATTTATCAAGGAATCCTGAAAAAAGTATCACAGCATCCAAAAAAAATAAGCAGCACAACTGTTTCCAACATTTATAATAAATCAATTTTTGAAGGATCATGTGACACTGAAAACTGAAGTAATGATGCTGAAAATTCAGCTTTGCTTCACAGAAATAAATTATATTTTAAAGTATATTAAAATAGAAAAATTTTAAATTGCAAAAAAATTTCAGAATATTACTTTTTTGTATTTTCGATCAAATAAATGGAACTTTAATGAGCATAAGAGAATTCTTTAGTAAAAAATTAAAATCTTACTGATCCCAAACCTTTGAACAGCAGTGTCTTCTATATAGATTTTTTTTCTATATTGTGGATCTTGATAGCTATAGTCTCCATTTACATTCATTTATATTATAGAAAAGAGCATTAAGTGTTCAGTGTAAGATATTTATTGTAATTTTTAATTATAATAATAATATAATAATAAATAATTATTTTTTATATTTATATTAATATTATATAATTGTATTATATTATTAATATTTATATTTTATATATTTTTTTTATTTATCTTAAATAATTTTGTAATTTGTCTTTTTTTCTATAAAGATTATTATTTCTGTTTTAGCTTTAGTAATTTTAGTACTTGCCAAGTCAACATTTTTATTTAAAAGTTTTTCATTTAATATTTAAATTTTATTTATTTTAACCCTAATTTCAATTACTATTAATTGTCAGTTACTACTATTATTACTTTTTTTTTCTATACAGATTTTTATTTCTGTTTTAGCTTTAGCAATTTTAGTACTTAAAACGTATTTGAACGCATTTCTATTAGCTATTTGCCAAGTCAACATTTCTAATTTTCATTTGATATTTACATTTTATTTTAATTCAGTTAATTTCAATTACTGAAAATATTTTTTTAAGAGTTTTAGTTAACAATAACAAGAATGCCGAAAAGACAAGCTACTGGTTTAAATTATTTGTAAAAGACTGGCCGTAATATTTCACAGCATTGATAGAGAGAGACATCTTTCTAAAATAAGAATATGTAAACAAATGGAAATAACTGAAATGTATACAAATGATTTGGAATTTTGAAGGATTAGTTCACTTCCAGAATAAAACATTTCTGATAATTTACTCACCCCTGTGTCATCCATAACGTTAAAGTCTTTCTGTTTTCAATTGCAAAGAAATTAAGGTTTCTGAGGAAAACATTTTAGGATTTTTCTCCATATAGTGGACTTTAATGGGGATCAGCAGGTCGAAGGTCCAAATTGCAGTTTCTGGAATGTTTTCCTCAAAAACCTTAATTTCTTTTTGACTGAAGACAGAAAGACATGAACATCTTGGATCACATGGGGGTGAGTACATTTTCAGGAAATTTTTATAAGATTCAAAGTGGGAAATCTTATTGTGGAATGACATAAGTAGATGGCAGAATTGTCATTTTGGGTGTGTGAAATGTAGACTAGATGAAGAAAATATATTTTTAAAAATCATACCAATCGGTGGTGTGCAGGTGTGTGTGTTACATTCCTCCTTGTTTTCAGGTTCAAGAGCAGGATCACAGTCATGGCTGCTTGTCAGATCATCTTGCAAACACCGTACCTCCCTCACTCGAAAGCCTCCGTCACAAGAACGAGAACACTGAAGCATTTAGAAACATTCTTGTTAAATAAGTCGGCTGAAATAACTTGAATAAAGTTGCAATGTCTGTGAGAAAACCTTACTGAGCTCCACTCCGTCATGTACCACTGTGCTCCACAACTCTTCAAAAAGCAGGTCTGTGCACTCGGAGGACGGGGCAGATGAGAGCAACGGTCATCTGAGGTAACTTCTAATTGGCCACTGTTTTGGACAGTACAGACCACACCTCGACTCTGGGTACCATTGCCACATTCAGATGAGCACTGTGACAAACACATACATATTAAACCTCATGTTGTGATTCTGCCATTTTGACCTGGAGAGGATTTTCTTTTTTTTCACCTCCCCTCCAAAATAAATACATTTTTGTGCTCTTTTGGGGATTTTTTTTTTCACAAATTGTTACACTTGTGGCGTTCCGGGTCAAAAATGGTCAGCCTACACTACCAGTCAAAAGTTTTTGAACAGTAAAATATTTCACGTTTTTTCAAGTCTTTTCTGCTCACCAAGCCTGCATTTATTTGATCCAAAGTACAGCAAAAACAGTAACATTGAAATATTTTTAAATAAAAATAACTGCTTTCTATTTGAATGTTTTTTAAAATGTAATTTATTCCTGTGATTTCAAAGCTGAATATTTAGCATCATTACTCATATGATCATATAGTCATATGATCCTTCAGAAATCATTCTGATATTCTGATTTGTTGCTCAAAAAATATTCATTATTATTATTATTATTATGTTAAAAACAGCTGAGTATAATTTTTTCAGGTTTCTTTGATGAATAGAAAGTTCAGAAGAACAGCATTTATCTGAAATATAAGTCTTTTGTAACATTATAAATGTCTTTATCATCACTTTTAAACAATTTAAAGCATCCTTGCTAAATAGAAGTATTAATATCTATCATTTATTTTCCAAAAAATCATACTGACACCAAGCTTTTGAATGGTATAATGTATGATGTTACAAAAAGTTTTTTTATTTTGATTTCGATCTTTGGATCTTTCTATTTATCAAAGAATCCTGAAAAAAATGTACTCAGCTGTTTTAAATATTGATAATTATAATAAATATAGCTGCAAGCAGTGATTACCGGGGTTCAATTGCTTTTAAAGGCATTTAAGCACATATGAAAAAAGACAAGTATGTAGCAAGCCTTTTTTAGCAAATACAGGTAATTTACCATAGAAATATTATGTTTTGCAACGTTTATGACTGTTATAGTGCCAGCTGTGGTCCAGTCTCCTTACAGCTTTGCATGCTTGGTTATAATCAACGGTTGCAGGTGCTCAACAGGTTTTGTGAAGTTTTGAGTTTTCCTTTAGGCTTTATAGGATTTGGGGTAAATTCAGACAGGCCCCTTTTCTAAACGACCCCGTTATAGCTTCCCAAAGGGTACGTTTTTTAACTTTTTTGATAATTATTGACCTAGCGAGTCCAGATAATTGTACTGCAGTTATTTTTGCTAGATTGAGAGAAAAACCTAGGACTAGTTAGCAAAAGTAGGTTTTTTACATGTTTTCAATCATTGAGCAAACAATTTGATTGACTGCAGTGGTTCTAGAGACAAAGTTTTCCAGAATGAGGAGTTCTGTCATATGATACGAATATCACGAATATATGTATGTGCGAAAAACCTCACAATGCACAATCGCTTACGCCCTTAAAAAACGCATTGGCCGATTTCTTTCAAATTTCTCACAAACTTTTGGAGCCATGAGTCAAACAGGCCCACCGAGTTTTCTCCATTAATCATGTCTAAAAGGTGCTCAAATTTCATCAGTCAATGTCAATGTCATGCGGCAATGTTTTTTTGAGATACGCAAATGCCTTATAGACATTTGTGGCACTTTGGATCAAGACGGTGCACAGTGATTTCCATGTTGATAGGACAAATGGTTGCATAGGTATAGCCATTTTTATGTTTTTTCCCTCTTATAGCGCCAACAAGTGGCCAAGTTTCACAATTTTTGTCTTGCAACCTCAGATTGTAGTCTGAGTTTGACAAAGTTATCTCATTCCATTCAGGAGTCATAGAGATTTTACTAAAAGAGGCCCTGCCCCTTTCGAACGTTTTGGTGTCCCTTTGCAACGGTGAGTTGAAATTTAGTTGAAAGTTGATATTTGCTCTTCAGAGAATCTTTCTGCACTGGTTTGGTTCCGATCGGGTGAAAAAACCTAGGACTAGTTCGCAAAAGTAGGTTTTGCAAAAAATCTAAAATACCCGAAAATGCATGTGTTTTGTCCAGCATGAGCCAAGGATTCAAACAACATAAGACACTTGAGCCTGCGACTGACGCTTTAGGAGTAATGAGAGATTTCATACTTTATCACAGTAAAAATATTTACTGTAAAATTTTAATTTTACTGTTTTTTGTATCAAATAAATGCAGGCTTGTTAAGCAAAAGAGACTTCTTTATAAAAAAAAAAAAAAAAAAAAAAAACATTAAAAATCTTACCCTTTAAAAACTTTTAAATGATAGTGTACAGAAAATGTCTTTCTCATTATGCTATATTATCACCAAACCTTAGATTCAACTTGTTTTCTTTCATTTAGCGCAGGTTTTGTATTTCTTTTTGCAACTTATTGATCGCAGGCCTCATCGATCTGAGCTTATGCACCTCTTTTTGAGTGAACATTCCCAAAATTATTCACAAATAATGCTTCACTCAAAATCTGAGTTGCATAAGCTCAGATCAATGAGGCATATGGCCATTCACTTTCAAAAAGAAATACAAAACCTGTGCTAATTAAAAGAAAATAAGCTTGATTTTCAAGCAATTTCTGACCAGGAACACCACACAAAGGAAACAAAAGTGACTTTTTTGAAAGTGTGTATTTGTGTGCATTCATGTACCTGTCCCCATGGTCCTGCATACCATTCCAGTCGCTGTGTGCAGGGTCCCAGGTCACACGGCATGAGCTCGCCAGGTTTATCCTCATCATTGCAGTTATCCAGAGGCAGTGAGTTGGTTTGACTCATCATACACACCACCATCCGGCTGCGACTTCCTTCCGCACAGTCTGCAGAACACTGCAGAGAGACATAAACAACTGTTTAAGAAGTGTTACTGCAAAATACCAAAGAAAAGTGGGCAGATTTCTTACCCGTTCACTCCAGAGAGAGTAGAACCAGCTGCTGGCACACACTCCTTTGTCACAGTTCTGCAGGTCCAGTGGGCGAAGGGCCATGTTGCATTCCTCATCAGCAACAATGTCACCCAGGTTATCCACACACACAACTTCTCTTGTACGCTGACCTACTCCACATGGCACCGAGCACTGAGGGAGAGAGAGAGTTTAATTGCAACCAGTGTTTTCTCTGAGCACTTTATATTGATGTTAATCTCCAAAGACCATGATCTGGTGAATGTGTAGCCATAATATATGTGACCCTGGACCACAAAACCAGTCATAAGGTTAAATTTTACAAAACTGAGATGTATATATAATATGAAAGCTCAGTAAATAAGCTTTCTATTGATGCATGGTTTGTTAGGATAGGACAATATTTGGCCGAGATACATCTATTTGAAAATCTGGAATCTGAGGGTGCAAAAAAATCAAAATCCTGAGAAAATCACCTTTAAAGTTGTCCAAATTAGGTTCTTAACAATGCATATTACTAATCAAAAATTACATTTTGATACATTTACAGTAGGAATTTTACAAAAAATCTTCATGGAACATGATCTTTACTTAATTTCCTAATGATTTTTGGCATAAAAGAAAAATCAATAATTTTGACCCATGCAATGTATTTTTGGCTATTGCTACAAATATACCCCAGCGACTTAAGACTGGTTTTGTGGTCCAGGGTCACATATAGTATGTTGTGTCCTAAACAATTATAATTTTTATATAATCTTTACTTATATATAATCTTTTCTCCTGTTCAAAAGTTTTGGGTCAGTAAATTTTTTGATGTTCTTTTTTTAAGAAGATTTCCTATGCTCACCTAGTCTGCATTTACTTTATCTTGTGAAATATTACAATTTGACATAACTTTTGTATTTAATATCTTAATAAAACGTATATAAATAATTTTATTTCTCTGAAGCAAAGCTGAATTCATCAATATTATTGTCAAGGTTCAGGTAAAAGATGAGAGTGAGGACTCAATGCAGGAGATGGGCCTTTTATTATCAATAAAAAGTAAAACAAACAACAAAAACTACCCCGAGGGGGAAAAAGCTAGCTGGCTGGCAACACAGCTGGGCAGGATGAGGTAGGGCTTGACACGACAGAACACGAATGACAAACTGGCACAGGATTGCAAACACAAGAAGAATAAGTAGGGAGCAAATGAAGCAGGTAACGAGGGAAGCACAGGTGGGGCAAATTAACCAATAATCAAGAAACAAGATGGGTGGGGTCAAGACAATAGACTTGAGAGCACATGGCGCAAGAAACCAATCAAGACAAAAGCCATGTGCTCACACAAAACAAAAACACAAGCACATGGACAGCAATACAAAATCACAAGCCATGTGCTTGAACAAAACAAGACACGAACACACAGCTAATGAGAAAACTCATAAGCTGAGTGTTCACACAAAACATGACATGAAAGCACGCAGCCGAAAACACAAGCTGCGTGCAACAACACAAGACAACAAGAAAATACAAAAGACAAATCCACATGACAGGAGAGCGTACGGCCCAAGCAAACTCAAGACCGCACGCTCCCGCAACACGACAGAACATAGAGTGTGAGTGTCTGAACCCCGACACGATACCGAAACTCAACAAGACATGAGTGCTGGGATCCGAACACCACACTCCAACAAGAAACAAGGCACGCAGACAACATGAAAACAAGACATGGTGGGAGTGTCAGGGCTCTGTCACAAAACCACAAGAAAACTAGACCGAAGTGACAGAACCCTGACACTTACTCCAGTCTTCAGTGTCCCATGATCCTTCAGAAATCATTCTAACATGCTGAAAAATATTTTGGTGCTCAAAAAGATGTTATTAATATAAATATTTTGTTGGGTTATTTAATATTTTGGTTGAAACTAATACATTTTTTAACTAATAAAATATTAAATGCAACAGCATTAAATCAAAATGTTTACTGTCACTTTTGATTAATTTAATACATAACATGAATTAAAGCATTAATTTCTTAAAAATAAATAAACAAACATTCAAAAAAAAAATTACTGACCCCAAAGGTTTGACGAAGCTAACTGAATATACAGCACCCTTTATATCTTTATATCAACCTTTATATCAGTCTGTGATTAAGATGATATTTTTGTTATTTTTTAGTACTATTTTTTACAGCAGGTAATGTAACAATGTCAAAATAAAAAATAACATGTGAATAATTTAGATAAAGAATAATTTATTAAAGGTACACTGCTGTTCAAAAGTTTGGGATCAGTAAGATTTTTAATGTTTTAAAGTTTCTTATGCACATAAAGGCTGCATTTAATCGATCAAACATACACAAAAACAGTAATATTGTGAAATATTATTTAAATATAAAATACTTTTTTTTTCATGAATATATTTTAAAATGTAATTTATTCCTTTGATGCAAATCTGCATTTTCTGCATCATTACTCCAGTCTTCAGTGTCACATGATCCTTTAGAAATCATTCTAATATGCTGATATATTATTATTTATTTAGTATATTTATTTTACCATTTAGTGGTCAGTACATATTTATTCTTTCTTTTTTGAAAGACATTAATACTTTTATTCACCAAGGATTTTTTTTAATTGATAAGTGATAGCAAAGATTATCTACACTACCAGTCAAAAGTTTTTGAACAGTAAGGTTTTTAATGTTGCTTTTAATGTTTTCTATTTGAATATATTTTAAAATTTTATTTATTCCTGTGATTTCAAATGTGAATTTTTTGCATCATTACTCCAGTCAAATGATCCTTCAGAAATCATTCTAATATTCTGATTTGCTGCTCAAAAACATTCAAAATTGTTATTATGTTGAAAACAGCTGAGTATAATTTTTTCAGGTCTCTTTGATGAATAGAAAGTTCAGAAGAACAGCATTTATCTCAAATAGAAAGTTTTTTAACATTATAAATGTTTTTGTCAACACTTTTGATCAATTTAAAGCATCCTTGATAAATAAAAGTATTACTTTCTATAATTTCTTTGCCAAAATGTTTTTTAAAAATTATACTGACTCCAAGCTTTTAAATCGTATGGTGTATAATGTAACAAAAACTTTTTATTTCAGATAAATTATGATCTTTGGATCTTTCTATTCATCAAAGAATCCTAAAAAAATGTACTCAACTGTTTTAAATATTGATCAAAATAATAAAAAAATGTTTCTTAAACAGGAAATCAGCATATTAGAATGATTTCTAAAGGATCATCTGACACACGTGAGACTGGAGTAATGATGCTGAAAATTTAGCTTTGATCACAGGAATAAATTACATTTTAAAATATATTCAATTAGAAAACAGTTATTTTAAACAGTACAAATATTCCACAATATTACTGCTTTTGCTGTATTTTAGATCAAATCAATGCAGACTGGATGAGCAGAAGAGATTTTCTGTCTTACTGTTCAAAAACTTTTGACTGTTAGTGTATAAATATTAATCTTAAACCCCAATGTCTCCTACACACTCATTGACAAACCTCTGTCCACTCTGAGCGGATCTGCCACTCACTGCAGATCTTGAGCTGGCACACGGTGGTCGTCTCCGGCATCTCCGTGTTATCGCAAAGGCTGGTGGCCACAACAACTGTGCTATTGCCATTGTGTCCTTGCGCCTGCTGACAAATCACCTGACGATACTGAAACCCTGGGCCACAGGTCTTACTGCACTCAGACCACTCGCCAACATCCCAGCTACACAAACAAACAAACACACTGATTGAAAGACAACTGTTTTATTTCACTTGCATGTGCTTCTTATTTGAACCATTTGGAAATCAAACTCTTCAGAGGTTTATAAATGTCTCCTCAGCCCATATGGACAGTTTTTGGTCTTTTAAGATGTGCAGGCACGTACATCTGCTTGTCATGTGTTGTGTTCAAACCTACCCTTACAAAAATGTTTATTCAAATGTTTTATTAGTATACTTTCCAGTGCACTTTTAAAGGAACACTCCACTTTTTTTGGAAATAGGCAAATTCTCCAACTCCCCCCCCCCCCCGAGTTAATAAGTTGATTTTTACCGTTTTGAAATCCATTCAGCCGTTCTCCTGTTCTGGCGATCTCACTTTTAGCATAGCTTAGCATAGATCATTGAATCCTATGAGACCAATAGCATCGCGTTAAAAAATGACCAACGAGTTTCGGTATTTGTCCTGTTTAAAACTTGACTCTTCTGTAGTTATATCGTGTACTAAGACCGGCGGAAAATGTAAAGCTGCGATTTTCTAGGCCGATAAGATTAGGAAGTACACTCTCATTCCGGGGTAATAGACAATGAAGTTTGCTGCCGTAACATGGCTGAAGCAGGCGCAGTAATATCACGCAGCACATCGCAGCACAACGTGACCAACTGAATGCACAGGGAGCGTTCCTCGTTGGAAGTTACCTAGCTGGGAACTAATTTCAGGCGCTGCGTGATATTACTGCGCCTGCTGCATCCATATTACGGCAGCAAACTTCCTTGACTATTATACCGGAATGGGAGTGTAGTTCCTAATCTTATCGGCCTAGAAAATCGCATCTTTACATTCTCCGCCGATCTTAGTACATGATATAACTACTGAAGAGTCAAGTTTTAAACAGGACAAATATCGAAACTCTGTCATTTTTGAACGCGATGCTATTGGTCTCATAGGATTCAATGATCTATGCTAAGCTATGCTAAAAGTGATATCGCCAGAACAGGAGAACGGCTGAATGGATTTGAAAACAGTAAAACTCAACTTATTAACTCGGGGGAAGTTGGAGAATGAGCCTATTTCCAAAAAAAGTGGAGTGTTCCTTTAAAGAACTTATCAGAGTTATACAAAATTTGGTTACACTTTATTTTAAGGTGTCCTTACAGTGTAATTATACATTTACGTACTATGTAATAATAATTAACTACATGTTTGGTTTAGGATTACTTGCATTTCATTATGCATAATTAAGTGTTATTATAACAGTTAGTACATGTAACTTGTGTAACAAAGACACCTTAAAATAAAGTTTTATCCACAATTATACTTGGCTTATACAGACAAGTATGCAGAAAAGTTTAAAGAAGAAGCTCACTTCCAGAACAAAAAATGATAGACAATTTACTGACCCTATTGTCATCCAAGATGTTCATGTCTTTCTTTCTTCAGTTGAAAAGAAATTATGTTGTTTGAAGAAAACATTTAAGGATTTCTCTATGGTGGAGTTTGAACTTCCAAAATGCAGTTTAAATACAGCTTCAAAGGGCTCTAAACGATCCCAGGGTCTTTTTTAGCGAAACAATGTTTTTTTACCAAAAAAACATTGACAGTTTATATAATTTTTAACCCCAAATGCTTGTCTTGTTTAGCTCTGCGTCAACTGTGTGTACTCCAGTTCATGACACTAAAAACTCCCATCTTATTTATTATCCTTCATCGATGTTTGATCTTCTTTGCACATTTCGTTTGTAAACACTGGGTCGGTACTTCTGCAGCGATGTAGGGCGATTTTGAAGTTTTTGACCCACCCTAACTGTCTTAAACCGGAATAGACAGAGCTGAAGCAGAGCTAGACAAAATGAGCATTTGAGAAAGTATATAAATTGTCTTTTTTTTTTTTTTCTTTTTTTTAGAAAATAATCCAATAATCCAATCGTTTCACTAGATAAGACCCTTCTTCATAGGCTGGAATCATTTAGAGCACTTTTGAAGCTGCATTTAAACTGCATTGTGGACATTCAGATGCTCAGGGGCACCATAGAAGTCTACCATAGAAGAATTTATTTACAATACTTATTTTCTGTGTTGGAAAGATTTGGCTTTGGAACACAGTTTCTTTCACTGATTAAGTTATTATACTTTTCCCCTAAAGCATCAGTAATTACAAATAGAGTGCGTTCAGAGTCTTTTCCCCTATCAAGGGGTACAAGACAAGGATGCCCTCTTAGCCCCTTACTTTTTACTTTAGCCATCGAGCCCCTATCAATAGCATTAAGATGCTCACAGCATTTTACTGGCATTAATAGTTGGGGCATAGAACATAGAGTATCCTTATATGCCGATGACATGCTGCTGTACCTTTCAGATCCAGTTATAATTATTCCACAGGTAGTTAGGATATTGAAACAATTTGGCACTTTCTCAGGCTATAAATTGAATTTTTCAAAAAGTATTTGTTTTCCAATAAACAATAACGCTCTCTATATTTCAAATAGTGATATACCTTTTCAGTTGTATTTATCAGGTTTTAAATATTTAGGGTTAAATATCACACAGGGATTCCCTAATCTTTACAAAAAGAATGTTGCTCCTTTAATTGACAAGTTAAAACTAGACCTTAAAAAATGGAATTTGTTGTTTCTATCACTTGCAGGTAGAATTAATTGTGTAAAAATGAACATTTTACCAAGGTTCTTATACTTGTTTCAATGTATCCCAGTTTTTCTACCCAAATCCTTTTTTCAGAATTTAGATAGTCTGATCTCATCATTTATATGGGGCGGAAAAGCACCAAGGATTCGGAAGGAGTTTCTCCAAAGAAAAAAATCTCAAGGTGGTTTAGCACTTCCTAATTTCAGGTATTATTATTGGGCTGCAAATATCTCAAAAGTACTTTATTGGCTTCAGAACCCCAAAGATGTCTGGTGAATTTCAGAGGCAAATTCTTGTAGTTCATCATCCCTTCCAGCTTTAGCTCTATCTAAACTGCCCCTCTGTATTTCATCGTACACTCAATGTCCAGTTGTAGTAAATACCCTTAAGATTTGGTTTCAATTTAGACAATGTTTTGGTTTTAAAGACTTCTCCATAGCCAGCCCTATATGCAAAAATCACATATATCTTCCAACTCAGCTGGACTCAGTCTTCAGTCAAATTTAGTGATTTGTTCATTGAGGACGTTTTTGCCCCATTTTCAACTCTCTCTTCAAAATATAATCTGCCAAAATCACACTTGTTCAGATATTTTCAAGTATGTCATCTAATCCAAAAGCATTGTTCCACATATCCCTCAATTCCTCCTAGTACAGGATTGGACAAAGTTTAAAATATTCCCTTACATTTGAAGGGAGTAATTTCTAATATATATAATACTTTAATGTCAATTAAAAATATTAATCTAGACAAAATCCATGCAGAATGGTCAAAGGATTTGGGAGTGGATATATCAGAGGAAATCTGGAATGCTGCATTACTTAAGGTGAACGGTACAACCTCTTGTACTCGCTTAGGTTTAATTCAGTTCAAGGTCCTCCACAGACTTCATTACAGTAAGGTTAGACTATCTAAGATATACACAAATGTTGCTGATACATGTGAGAGATGTCATTCTGCTAAAGCAGATTTGGCTCATATGTTTTGGACTTGCCCCAGACTGTTTAATTACTGGACAACTATATTTAAAATTTTGTCTGAGGCATTTACAGTACATGTAATGTCCAAAAATTGTCAAGATGCTTGCGCTTTTGCGTGCCTGCTGGCTAAGAGAAGAATATTGCTTGATTGGAAATCAAGTAAACCACCTTTAGTTTCACTCTGGCTTAGTGATGTAATGCTGTTTTTGAAATTGGAAAAGATAAAATATTCTCTTAGAGGATCAACTAAACGTTTTTATTTAATATGGTCTCCATTGTTGTCATATTTTGAAAAGGAAGCAACTGTCCCCCCAAACTAAAACTAAAATTAACAATGCAACTAAAAAGGCCTGTATGCACTGTAATGGTTGACTCATTCAGACATAATGGGCTAACAATGTTGTCAAGTAATTCCTCATTGTTTGTAATATCATAACTCTGAGTTTTTGTTCTCTATTTTGGAATTTGTTCTAAAATTTATTTATTTATTTTTTAAATGTTTTTTATTTATTTTATTTTATTCTATTTATTTATTTTATTTATTTATTTATTTATTTTTTGGTATGTCTGTCTGTTCTTTGGGTGGGTTGTGGGAAAGGGGGAAAAATTGTAAAATTGAGAGGAACCTTGTTAAAATTCTTTGTATGTAATATGTTACTCTGTTTTTCCTTCAATAAAAAAAAAGAAGAAGAAGAATTTATTTACGACCAAAAAAAGAAAGACATGAACATCTTGAATGACAAGGTGGTGAGTAAATTATCTGTACATTTTTGCGCTTTGTAATAATGCCACATGTTTTTCTACTATTACATGTTTAAGTTTATAGTAACAAGTCAGTTTTTGGGGTGGATTAGCTAGTGTGAAAAAAGAGTAAAATTCTAGAAAAGACGTGTATGTTCACTCACAAGGCTGGGCAAGGCTGCAATTGACACTCTTCTACCTGTGGGGCAGGATGACTGGTGTAGCTACAGAGGTCTCCTGGTACAGTAGTTTGAGTGGCTCTTTCCACACAGCCAAACAGGACTTGACGACTTCCTGATAAACACACATAGATCAAACAAACAGATTAAACAGAGACAGACAGGAAGACAAAACACTGTCATTGCGATGTCTTACAAGTAGAGTGCCTGCTGCTGGGAGAATACCAGTCTGTTTTAGTTTTATTTGCAGACACAAAAGTATGGTTACTCTGGATTTGATTTAGAGTTTAAACAGTGAGGACATTCTGAAACCTCTGCAATGGTCTGGAATGTTGTGTGTGTCGTTACTTTATAATACAGAACACTATTCATTAGCCACAACAATGTGTTTATATGTCTCAGGGCCAAAACTAATGAAAATCTAACAATTAATTTCTATTTCTGTCTTCTGATATATTCTAGGAATCTTTTAACAGACCATTAAGTTTAGCCAGACCAAATTAATCAGGAAAAAAGAACTACAAACACACATTAATGTAAGGTTTTTGTAAATAGTCTAATAAAATAACAACTAAAGTAACAAATACCTGTTCCACAGGTGGCACTGCAGGGTGTTGTTGTTATGGCAAGCCAGTTGTACAGAGGAACTGGTTCAGGGGTTATAGAGTCCGATGGAACATGGTTAGCATGAGAGCTGCTCAATGAGTTTTCACTGTCACTATTGTCAGGATCAGGAAATATTCCATGACTCTCTACTGGAGGATGAAAGAGATAGAGAGAAAACAGTGGAACAGCTGCTTAAGGTTTTAGAACATGTGCAAGAAAAAAAGGTAAATTATTTTAATACAGCACGAACATTTCCTTTATTATCTAGAAAATATTGCTTCACCAAAAATGAAAATTCTGTCATTTAATATTCACCCTCATGACTTTCCAAACCCGTAAGACCTTTGTTCATCTTCAGAACACAAATTAAGATATTTTTGATGAAATCTGAGACCTTTCTGAACCTGCATAGACAGCATAACAACTGACACATGCAAGACCCAGAAAGGTAGTAAGGACATTATTTAAACAGTCCATGTGACATCAGTGGTTCAACCGTAATGTTATGAAGCTACGAAAATACATTTTTCATACTATGGAAGTCAATGGCTACCAGCAACTGTTTGGTTACCAACAATCTTCAAAATAACTTTCTCATGTTCAGCAGAAGAAACTCATACAGGTTTGGAAATTAAGGGTGAGTAAATGATGACAAAAATTACTTACTGAAAAAATACTTACCCAGTGGTAGTACGCTAGAGTAAGAATATGAAAAATGATCATCAGTGATGGGGTCTTTGGGTAGAATGTATTCATAATACACTGCTGGATTGGGTTGCTGATAAATCACCTGAAAAATAGGGAAGTTAAAACTGAAAATCCACAGTCTTAATATTCATACAGACTTAAAGGATTAGTTCCAGAATAATAACACTTCCAGAATAAAAAATTCCTGATAATTAACTCACCCCCATGTCATCCAAGATGTTCATGTCTTTCTTTCTTCTGTCGCAAAGAAATTAGTCTTTTTGAGGAAAACATTTCAGGATTTTTCTTCACATAGAAATCTCCATATAGTGGATAGCAAAAGATCTGTCATTTTCTAAAAAATAAAATAAAAATGTATATACTTTTTAACCACAAATGCTCATCTTGCACTAGCTCGACCTCACGCATTATGTTATCACGTTGGAAAGGTCACGTGTGACACAAGCTGAAGTACCGAACCAGTGTTTACAAAATGAATGTGTAAAGAAAGTCAAACTCCTTTTACAAAAAAAAAAAAAAAAAATTTTTTGAAGTTGGCGGGAAAAATGAGATGGAGTTTTTAGCTCCACGCTACCTTTTTGAACAGGAGTACACAGACAAAGAACTAACTGTGCATGACCTTTCCAACACAATGTGTGAAGTTGTAGACACGCATTGCAGAGCTATTGCAAGATGAGCATTTGTGGTTAAGTATATGAATTTTTATTGTTTTTAGAAAATGACTGATCGTTTTGCTAGACAAGGCCCTTATTCCTTAGCTAGGATCGTGTAGAGCCTTTTGAAGCTGCATTAAAACTGCAATTTGGACCTTCAATCCATTGGCCACCATTGAAGTCCACTATATTCCTCAAAACCCCTAATTTCTTTGTGACTGAAGACACGTTGACATAAACATCTTGGATGACATGGGGGTGAGTAAATTATCAGGAAATATTTATTCTAAAAGTGAACTAGACCTTTATTCAGAAGCTCATTGTATCAAAAAATAATCTATATAAAGGCCTAATTCCTAACTTTCTAAAAAGAATGCATCACACTGAAAAAAAAAAAAGGTACTGGTAATTTTCTGCCAGGATAATATGCATTATTATTATTCTATTATACAGACATTTCCTTTAACCCTAAAGTACAACACATTGCAATGCACAATTCAAAATAAGGATAAAATTCAATATGGAAAATTCCTTCATATATTAACACAACAGCCACACTAAACCACATTCTATAAGTACTGTATCTTTTGTCAGGGCAGTTTTGTGATTTCATACAGTAGGAGTGGTCTCTCACAAAGAGATGCAGCTCCTGATTGGTTGGGCCAGAAGCAGTAATTGATTCTCCCGCTCTGCTGCGTATCTCATTGGGCCTTTTGTAAGTGAGCTCAGTCCCCGCGGCATAGAACTGTCCTGGCCTGTCGATCACCCAGTCACCATTTATCACGGACTCACCAGTCGCTGTCTTGAGAGCTTGAAGAAACAGAGGGTGGGGGAGAAAAGATGACGGATGGAAGGAAGACACCTGGTGGTTCCACACCACTTATTAACCCTACTGGAAAACCAGGACACACCAGCTGGTGTCTGGAATGCAGTAGCTGTTATTCTTCTAGTCTAAAGTGGTCTACCAGCTTGGACCAGCTAGAAACCATCTACAGTAAAACCAGTGACTACCTTAAGAAATGACACTTTGAAGAATAATGGTAGTTTTTCTTTTTTTAATAAATGAAAAGTGAAAGAAGGTCCCTATCCTTCAAGAGGAAACTATTTTATATGCTGCATTTTATAATATGCTGCTCTGCTACCAACATTTTTGTGACATTTATTTATTTATTTTTCATTATTTTTATTTTCTACCAATAAACACATTCAGATATATTTTTACCGTGTAACAATGGTGCAAGTAACAAAATAAATACTAATAAATTAATCTGAACTGAAACCAAATGTAGAAACAAATTTGTAGTTATTGATAAACTCAAATTTCCAATTAAGTAGACTACCGATCACTACCGAAAATTTGGGGTTGGTTGAATGTTGAATGTTACAAAATATCTGTTTTACATAAATGCAGTTCCTTTTTTTTTTTCTCCCAACAAACAAAATACACTGCCGTTCAGATGTTTGGGATCAGTAAGATTTTTTAATGTTTTTAGAGAGGTTTCTTATGCTTTTTTAAGGCTGCATGTATTTGATCAAAAATTCAGAAAATAAATTAATATTGTGAAATATTATTGCAATGTAAAATAACAGTTTTTTATGTTAATATATTTTAAAATGTAATTTATTCCTGTGATACAAAGCTGAATTTTTAGCATCATTACTCCAGTCTTCAGTGTCAAATGATCCTTCAGAAATCACAAAAATATGCTGATTTATTATCAATGTTGAAAACAGTTGTGCTGCTTAATATTTAGTTGGAATCTGTGATACTCTGTCAGGATTCTTTAAAAAAAAAAGCATTTTTAAAAATAGAAATCCTTTGTAACAATATAAACTACTATTTAAAAGTTTGCTGTCAATAATTCGTATTATTTCTTTTTTTGAAAGAAATTATTACTTTTATTCACCAATGTGTTATACTGATAAAAAAAAAGTGATAGCAAAGATTCGTATTGTCAGAAAAGATTTATATTTTGAATAATATTTTAATTCATCAAAGAATCCTGAAAAAAATAAAAAATAGGCAGCACAACTGTTTCCAATATTAATAATAGGAGTAATAAATCAGCATATTTCTAAAAGATCATGTGACACTGAAGTCTGGAGTAACACAATATTATGTTTTTTATGTATTTTGGTCAAGTCAGTGCAGCTTTTATGAACCAAAGAGAATTCTTTAAAAAACATTTTAAAAAATTGTTTAGAAAAAATAAATCAGCATTGGTGAGCATAAAAGACTTTCAAAAACAATCAAAATCAGTAGTGTACATTACTTTTGATATTTGATATTCTTATAACAGGGTTGAATGGCTGTGGACAACAAATACAGTGCATAGTAAAATTTATATAAAAGTGAGCAGAACTTCTGAGTTCTCGTGACACAAAATATGTTCCATTGAATGCTTCATGAGACACTAAACTGTACCCTATTTGCGGAACGTGCCATGATAATGCCCCTGAAGTAAATGAAGAGCTAGCAAGAATTCAGTGCAATTACCTAAGTAGTTCCTGGTCTTCTGTGTTTCCTGTATCTTGATTCGTTGAGCTCCAGAGGGGATGTCCAGGATCTTGTGGTAGCCAACAGAGAGCACAGAAAGAAAGAGTGTCCCGCTGAACAGATCACATGAGCTCCCATCCCCTGCACACACACCGCAAACATCCACCTGGAAACCTTCACAGCCCTGCATTAAAACAACAACAACACACACATGACTTTGCTTTCCAGAGCAGATTCAATCCTGAGTAATGACTCTTTCACCACACAGATGGAAACAGGGATTTCACCAGTTCAAACGTGTTTGCTTGAGATCTTATTAATAAAAAGATTAAAATCAAAATTGAACGGCTAAGATGATTAGATTTGAGAAAATTAATCAACACTGACTGTCTTATCTGGCAAGAGTTAATCAGAAAAGCAAACACATGTAGCTCTTCAATAGGACACTGCTGTCTTTCACTCAAAAGACACATTTGGCTCACACACTAAGCTTTATACATCCTAGTATATTTAAAAATGCTTTCAATCATTGATAATTCATATTAAAATCAGATTTAAAGCATGTGTTCATATGCGTAGATTCATATTTCATTGAAAAAGGACAAGAATCAGCACTGAGAATCAGTTCATGCCTTTTTCTGTTCGATGAGGAGAGAGATTGTTGGTGTTTGAGATTCACAGATTTGAAAACAATGCTACTATAGTCAAAATGATTCATTGTAAGCCATTTCCTAAAACCTTTTTCATTCAAAGCATCATCAGTCCCTCTTAGCATAACATTGTAATGAGAAACACACACACACACACACACACACACACACACACACATGCATACTTTATGGTCAGACGGGGGCCAGATTGTTTCATGATTCAATCTTACTCACACTGCAAGCCATCGAATGCAAATTTCAATCTGTAAACAACTGTTTCTATTGTTAGTTCAAAGAAATCTGTAAGAACTGGGAATGATTAAGACTATGCAAACACACACACCTTGTCTCTCAGTTTGTCAGACTTACAATAAGAAACAGACTTAGTTTTGAAAATATCATACTAGACAGACTGGAAAAATTCTGCTTCCTAACACTACAACACACACATACACACACACACACTCACGTGTTTGTTTTTCTATCATGGTTGGGACTTTCCAGTGACTTCTTTTGTTTTTATTTTAAGTTCATGATGTTTTCTATCTCCTAACCCTCACATAAACCTTTCTGCCATTTTTACAATGTTTTCAATAAGTTATTTAGTATGTTTATTAAGCCATTTTCCTCCTGGGGACCTTTGGCTGATCCCCACAACAGAGGTGATTTCGGTTTTTACTATTCCTGTAGGGATATTTGGTCCCCACAATATAGGGGACCCCAGAGCCCCACACACATACCTCTGCAGTGGTTAGTTTTGCAATGTTTTATACCCCAGCTGATTTTTACAAGAGCCATCAATGTTTCCCCGCAATGTTTACTACACTAGACTCATAGTATGAGTAATTTGCTCACATGACATTTTTACAATTATGACTCAATAGGGTAAGAATTAAAAATATATATACACTAACAGTCAAACATTTTTGAGCAGTAAGGTTTTTAATGTTTTGATGTTTTTAAGCCTGCATTTATTTGATCCAAAGTACAGCAAAATTCATGAAATATTTTTACTATTTAAAATAACTGTTTCCTATTTGAATATATTGTAAAATGTCATTTATTCTTGTGATCAAAGCTAAATTTTCAGCATCATTACTCCAGTCATCAGTGTCACATGAAGATCCAAAGATCAGCATTTGTCGGAAATAAAAAGCTTTTTTAATATTATACAGTATGCCATTCAAAAGCTTGGAGCCAGTATAATTATTTTTTTATTTTTAGAAAAATAAATTATAGAAAAATCAAAAGTGATGATAAAGGCATTTATAATGTTACAAAATATTTCTATTTTAGATAAATGCTGTTTCATTGAACTTTCTATGCATCAAAGAAACCTGTTTTTAACATAATAATAATACATGTTTTTTTGAGCAGCAAATCAGAATATTAGAATGATTTCTGAAGGATCGTGTGACTGGAGTGATGACGCTAAAATTCAGCCTTGAAATCACAGGAATAAATTATATTTTAAAATATTTTAAAATAGAAAACAGTTATTTTAACTAATGCTTAGAGGAGTAATTTGAAAAATTTTTATAGGAACATCATATGATCATAGTAGTACACTACATATTAATGTAGATTTCTACATATTAATTTTTTTTACGTTTTTATAATAAACCTTCAGAAATTCTTACTGTAGTTTTTCAGTACAATATATATATTTTACATTTTATAATGAATACTCTGTACTTTGTAAAGTGTTTGTTATTGTAATTGCAACAATTTTCAACTTTTAAAAAAATCATTTAATTTTTTTTAATGCTGTAATGTACTGTCTGTAAATAAACCTTTTATTTATTTTTTATTTTTAAGTCATGTTACATATGTAGATTTTTTTAAAATATAATACATAAATAATATTATAAATAAATAAATAAATAAATAAATATATATAAATATATATATATATATATATATATATATATATATATATATATATATATATATATTATATTATACTTATGTATATTTCCACATATTCATGTATTCTATTTAAGTAGCACTCCAACACCCCATAAAATATTGTTCTGGGTAAGCATGGTTTGCCTGAGTCATTTGCATGCATTCTTGTTCTCCCGGCTGGTATCATTTGTCATTCTCTGCGGTTCTTACCTCCTCAGGGCTGCCGCGGGAGCCGCTGTCCCAGGGAACAGGCTCTGTGGGTGGGCACAGAAGGGAGAGCATGAGGGTCATCTGGAGGAAATGCTGAATGAACTGTCCGCTCCAGGTTGGCAGTTGCATCCCACAAGCCATGAGGAAAATAGGAGTTAATACGTGTGTAAATGTGTCAGGTCCCAGTAAGAAGTACAGCAGTGGTGGCGTCTGTGAATGGAGATGTGTGTTTGTTTGAGAGAATGTTTTAGTGAAAGGGGGTTTCTCTCTTTGGTATTTAAGTGAGTGAGTGAATGTGTGTGTGTGTGTGTGTGTGTGTGTGTGTGTCTCTCTCTCTCTCTCACCCCCAGACAGCGAGTCATATACACACTGGCACACATCTCCCTCCTCTCCTCTCCCTCTCCTTTTTTCACTTTCTCTTTTCTCTTTCCACTCACCCCATTTTTTGTTCTTTCATAAGCAGTGAGAATTCCTTCCAAGAAATCTCTCTGTGAGAGAAGCTGTAAAATGCTTAGAATTACAATCACTTTCTGATGGACAGACACAGTCTCTCTATCTTTCTTCCAAGCACTCAGAGAGGCTTATTCCGACCTAACCAGAACTAAATCAGAGAATTAGAGCAAAAACTCTTTTTCTCTCTCTCTAAAACCCACTAGAACAGAAAAACAAATGTAAAACAGGCCCATTCTGTTAGGCAGTCCCCAGCCTTCTCTTTGCATACTTGAGTGTGTCTTGTGGTGTGTAATTTTGTAGTAATGAGGGTGTATGTCACTTGTGTCCAGATGGTGTGTGTGTGTTTTTCTATGACCTGCACACCTTCTGGAGGGGTCGCATGATCTTCACCTCGTCAAACTGCAGAGGAAAGGAGAATATCAAGACATCAGACCTAAAAGAAAAACAGAGCATTCAGAACTCCTGTGCTGAAACATTTGGTCAATTTTGTTCACAGAAAATATTTTCACGGACATAAACTACTGGAGCTCGGACAGACGCGCAAAGGAATGTTTCTTGTGGCAATGGTTTTGTGTTTCTTTATTCCAGGTCAATAATGCAAGCGACTTACAGTTTTTCTTCACAATAAAACTAATTCTGTTAGCATACAAGCCCAGAGCATTACTTCAGCTATCCAAACAAAGACACATTCTTCAATACTTTAAACTCTGTTCACCTGTTTTCACACATGTTCCAATTTATTCAATGTTTCTGCAGAACTCCTCACAAAATTGTTCTCATACAGCACAGATTTAACCATGTTCTTATTTTGGAGACCCAAGCACTCAATATAATTCACTCAGGATGTCTCAGTTAACACACATGAAAAATTGTTTACATAAAAATCTAATTGCAGGATGAATCAACAGGGACACAGGTCGTTTAGAGGTAAAGGACAGAGGATGAAAGGACGGTTGTCTCATATAAATATTTTTTTACTTCCTGAAAGCTGGGTCAAATCTGAGCCATTTCACGACTGCGACTCTCACTCAAACTTAACCTGAATTATGCTGAGGTTTAGGTCATGGTGATTTGAATAGAGGGTTTGCATATACTACTGAACACACTGTTTTGCTCATTTATGCTGTCTAAACCATGGGAACAAACGTGTGGAAGCTGCTAAATCATATGGAGAAGGACTTAGTAAGCAGGAAAGGGCGCAATATTTTGACAAACTAAAGTTAAGAGGTGGTAAAAATACATACGGGCAGTATTAATTGAAATATTAGCCTAATATTTCACCTACCTGACCGGAAATTATAAGTACAAGCACGAATGTTGTCAAGATTCTTGCACTGGAAATTCTGGTTCAGTTTGACCAACCACAAATGCCTTTTGTTCCTCACACAGTTTTTTGCATTCTTCTTGATTTGTTGTAACTTCTGGCAGTCTATAGTACTCCAAATGTTTTTCCTGGTCCAAACGACTAGCACAGCCCAAAACATGACAATAATTTACCATTTTCAGCAGCAATAATCAGCAAACTATGCAAGTTTTGTTTGTTTCAGTGGCATTTTTTACATTTAGTGCCGCCAATATAGCCGATTGATGACCCCAAGTCATGAAAACACTCTACTGATCTCTGTGGTATGTTATGGGAATCCGTTTGACAAAGACGTACAGTTTAGCACACTTTTAAAAAGAAAAATTATTACAGAAATAATATAAATGTGACCCTGGACCACAAAACCAGTCATAAGGTTAAATTTGACAAAACTGAGATAAATAAGCTTTCTATTGATGTATGGTTTGTTAGGATCGGACAATATTTGGCCAAGATACATCTATTTGAAATCAGAAATCTGAGGATGCAAAAAACTCAAAAAGACTGGGAAAATCACCTTTAAAGTTGTCCAAATTAGGTTCTTAACAATGCATATTACAAATCAAAAATTACATTTTGATATGTTTACAGTAGGAATTTTACAAAAAATCTTCATGGAACATGAACTTTACTTAATTTCTTAATGATTTTTGGCATAAAAGAAAAATCAAAAATTTTGACCCATGCAATGTATTTTTGGCTATTGCTACAAATATACCCCAGCGACTTAAGACTGGTTTTGTGGTCCAGGGTCACAAATATGGTTAAAGCCATTGTATATATGTGTTTTGTTTTTTTACCTTGAAATCCTACTTGTGAGCGGTAGAAAATTCAGGAAAAACCTGCAAATTTATTTTTTTCGGAAGCAAAAAATGCACGTTTACATACCCACTGTAAAACGAGAATAAATTTTACTCATCCACCTGTAGGGGGCTCTACAGTCACCTGTCATGACTCTGGGCTGCGGGTTTTCCCTCCTCCACCGGAGGTCGCTGGCTCTATTCCCTCCACACTTCATGCCTCATCACACACACCTGTCACTCTCTGATCACACAGCTGTTCCCCATCACCTACGACTATTTCGTTCCCACTCTCCCATCACTCTTCGTGTTTGGATTGTTTTCAGTTTTGTGTATTCGGATGTCTGTCTTTCTTGCTCCAGTCTTGCTCTTGCTTGTCGTGTCTTGTTGTGCCGTGTTGGCCTTTTGTTTTGTTTGTTTATTTTTTGTGTATTAAAAACTCCTTCCTGCATTTCTCATTCCGTGACAGAATCCAAACACCACTTATGGGTCCAGCGGGGAGGTTTCTTTTCGAGGCGGCGGTGCCCGCTCACTCTGTTCTCGATGCGGCGGCGTCTGCTCACTCTGTTCTCGATGCGGCGGCGTCCGCTCACTCTGATCCCGATGTGGCGGCGTCCGCTCACTCTGATCCCGATGTGGCGCCGTCCGCTCACTCTGATCCCGATGTGGTGGCGTCCGCTCACTCTGATCCCGATGTGGCGCCGTCCGCTCACTCTGATCCCGATGTGGCGGCGTCCGCTCACTTTGATCCCGATGTGGCGCCGTCCGCTCACTCTGATCCCGATGTGGCGGCGTCCGCTCACTCTGATCCCGATGTGGTGGCGTCCGCGGAGCGGTGGCTGCGCTGGAGCGTGTCCGCTTCATGGCGGCGGCAGAGGCGCTCCTTCGTGGGATGGCGGCCGCGCCGGTGCGCGATCACAGGATGGCAGCGAGTGCCTAACCGGTTCCTGAGTCCGCTGACGTTCCTCTGGCGGCGGTGTCCGCTCGCGTTCCTCTGTCGGCGGTGCCCGCTCTGGTGCCCGCTCACGTTCCTCCGGCAGCAGCGGTGTCCGCTCGCGTTCCTCTGGCGGCGGTGCCCGCTGACATTCCTCTGGCGGCAGTGCCCGGTCACGCCCTGCCCGAGCTCCCAAGCCCTACGCTGGTCTCGCCCAGCCTCCCGGAACCTTTGTCTCCGGGCCTGCTGCCGTTACAAGGGCCTGGCACACCATCCCTCCCCCTGGTTCACCATTCCCCCGTTCCTCCTCCCTCTAGATTTTTTTCTCGGCCTTTGTGGAACGTCTGGAAGCCGTTCCTTGAGGAGGGGGTACTGTCATGACTCTGGGCTGCGGGTTTTCCCACCTCCACCGGAGGTCGCTGTCTCTATTCCCTCCACACTCCATGCCTCATCACACACACCTGTCACCATCTGATCACACAGCTGTTCCCCATCACCTACGACTCTTCGTGTTTGGATTGTTTTGTGTATTCGGATGTCTGTCTTTCTTGCTCCAGTCTTGCTCTTGCTTGTCGTGACTTGTTGTGCCGTGTTGGCCTTTTGTTTTGTTTGTTTATTTTTTGTGTATTAAAAACTCCTTCCTGCATTTGGACCCAGATCTCATCTCTCATTCCGTGACATCACCAAAATACACAAAACTATCCACCTTATTTCTTAAATTATGAGTAGTACTTCTAGTTTGGGGAACTTCCATTCAAAAAGATTGAAAGGGATCATTTCAAATCATAAGGTTGTCCTATAAATAAAGCTTACCCATCTGTTTGACTGAATGAGCTGTCAATTTTCCTTCATGCTTTATTTTTAGACATGAGAACAACGTAAAACTTGGCAACACTAAATGTTAACAGTGCCACTGAACCCAACCAAAGTCCCTTCAAGTCATTTCACTCGGCGGCCATCTTTGAAATGCCTCTCAGGCATGCAAGTGCAGCTCCTATCTCTTTGAATGGGCACCCTTCCCTGCTTACTTAGTCCTTTTCTACAGTCAAGCCCGAAATTATTCATACCCCTGGCAAATTTTGACTTAAAGTTACTTTTATTCAACCAGCAAGTTTTTTTTTTGACCGGAAAAGACATTGTCTTATTATCTTTTGGGAGAAGCCTATGTACAAGAGGCATCACTGTGGAAAAAAGCCAAAAGTGACACCTGTGCTGACCAGGAGGATAGTGAGAGAGGTAAAAAAAGAATCCAAGGATCACCACCAAGGCCATCCTGATGAATCTGGGCTCTGCTGGTGGCAACATCTCAATGCAGACAGTCCATAGACACTGCACACCACTGGATTCCACGGACGCAGATAAGGCACACAAATGCCCGCTTTGGCCTTAGCAAATGCTCATCTGGACGACGAAGAAGTCTTCTGGTCTTCTGTTTTATGGTTAGTTGAAACAAAAATATAATTGTTTGGCCACAATGATGTAGCCTTCATTTGGCGTAAAAAAGGAGAAGGCTTTAACCCTAAGAACACCATCCCCACTGTCAAACATGGTGGTGGGAACTGATTTTTTTGTGGGTGTTTTTCAGCCGGTGGACCAGGGAACCTAATCACAGTAAATGGCACCATGAAAAAGGAGCAATAAATCAAAATTCTCAACAACAACATCAGGCAGTCTGCAGAGAAACCTGGCTTTGGGTAGTAACGAATTACATTTACTTCGTTACATTTACTTGAGTAAATTTTTGGGGTAACTAGTACTTTTAGAGTATATTTAAAGATAGGTACTTTTACTCTTACTCAAGTACATTTACAGTGAAAAAATTTTACTTTTACTTCGCTACATTTGATGGCGTTCCTCCGTTACTGTCCTCAGAAACGTGTCGTTGGAATTTTCATTTCATGTCTGATAAAACTGCGTTAATGCTGCTTTGTGTACAGCTGTTGCTATGGAAACCGTAATATTTCAGCGCCCCCTCGTGACAGAGAATGAATTTTTCATTTCCAATACATTTTTTTCAGCTGTTTATTGTCAAATAATTGCAATTATCGACCCATGTTTTTATGCAGCAAACAGAGTTGTAAATGTAAAAAGTTAAGGTGCCTTCTAAAAACTAAACAAGTACAGTAATATTTATGTTTTAAATAAATATAATAAATTATATACTCAATTCATCCCTTTTAATGTTATAAAGGATGAAATGCCATAGTGTAACATATTTTGTTTTTGTGTGAAACTGTATCTGTATTTTAGATCATGCCATTTTATGGCTTAATATTCTACTTTACATTGTCCAATCCCATTACTGTTTATTTTACTTTTGCAGATCTTAAAAAGGGTTATGAATTGCTTTAAATTAATATTTTAAAATTCGGCAGATACACTAAATGAAATAAATATAATGAAATAAAATTACTTCCTTGATATTTGTTTATATTTGTGTATTAAAAACATTTTTGATTAGACTCCTATCTGATTTTTTATATTTAAAAAAAGGTCTTTTTTTCATTTGGGCCAGTTAAATTAATTTTCAGGCTACCAAAATCTGAAGAGTACCTGCCCAAAGGGCTACCAGAAATTTTGTGATATATATAAACCCCTTACTTCAGCCTATGTTTTCAAGGAGAGCTTGAAACAATTTGAAATTCAGGGTTTTCACTTCATATCAATCAGATCAGAAGTAACTAGTAACTAGCTACTTGAGTACTTTTCCATCGGATACTTTTTTACTCTTACTCAAGTAACTATTAAGATTGTTACTTTTACTCTTACTTGAGTAAATATTTCCATAAGTACTTGTACTTTTACTTGAGTACAGATTTTGGGTACTCTACCCACCTCTGTTTGGGCACCAGTGGACATTTCAGCACGACAACGACCCAAAACACACAGCAAAAGTGGTGAAGAAATGGTTAGCAGACAAAAACATTAACGTTTTGCAGTGGCCCAGCCAGAGTCCTGACTTAAATCCAATTTGGAATCTGTGGAGGGAGCTAAAGATCACGGTGATGGCAAGGAGACCCTCCAACCTGAAAGAGTTGGAGCTCATCGCTAAAGATGAATGGGCAAAAATACCAGTGGAGACATTTGGCTGAGATACATCTATTTGAAATCAGAAATCTGAGGATGCAAAAAAATCAAAAAGACTGAGAAAATCACCTTTAAAGTTGTCCAAATTAGGTTCTTAACAATGCATATTACAAATCAAAAATTACATTTTGATATGTTTACAGTTGGAATTTTACAAAAAATCTTCATGGAACATGAACTTTACTTAATTTCTTAATGATTTTTGGCATAAAAGTAAAATAAAATTTTTTGACCCATGCAATGTATTTTTGGCTATTGCTACAAATATACCCCAGCGACTTAAGACTGGTTTTGTGGTCCAGGGTCACATATGTGTTGGGTTTTATGTTCCCTAGATCATTTTGGGGTCAAAGTTTGGTTGTGACGGAAGATCTAATATTGAATTACAGCAAGACTTTGAGTCTGTCACGTAAGTTTGAAGTTCGTACAAACGAAAGTAAAGGAGAGAATGGATTACAAACTCAGATGAAAAACCACAAAAATAATAGCAAAAACATTGTCTAGGACCAAGTGTGATTTAAGACCAAATATAATTTGTCTAAAGTGCACATTATCATTAAAAAAAATTCCACTTACTGGCAGTGAATTTTATTCACTCCCATTTTGATTAGATTTACTTAGACTGAGTGACCACCACTGACATTGTTTGTTGTGCTCTGCAACTAGAGCACTCTATGAAAATTCATTTTTGCTTGGAAACTACAGTATGAAGCACTGGTTGAGTAGGAAGGAGGGGTACAGCGAGGCTTTACTCTGATTTACAAGCATAAAATGGACACATTCCCAATCCTCACACTGTCGGCTACACACCTGTTGCAGTGCAATGATTTAGATGACATGTATCCGTACGTGTTTGTGTCCGGATAGTGTCGCACATGGTCACTAGGCACATTTGCTCATCCTTCAAGATAGTAAATAGACAGAAATCAATTCCGTAAATGTCTGGAGGAAATATCTGAGTCACGTTAAATGCAGACAAGGCCCTGACAGTCTTCGTAGACAGTATAACAGATAGCTGGAAACTCGACGGAGACCCATTCAAAAGTACGGGGATTTGGTGAGGAATGTCAGTACTTAAGCATACTTAATAACAGCTCTGAGCCCTGCATTCTACATGCCCGCTGTGGATTAGTATGGACAGTAAATAACATAATAGCAGTGGATGCCTCCCAAGTGTACTAAATCAAACAACCCAAAATCTTTTCGCTAAAGTACTAAAGGTGGAATGACTGTTGAGGAGATGCAATTGCAAAATACAATACTGTCAACAGAGATCACAGCCTGTGTTATGACATTAGCATAGGGGCACACAGTGATTTTTCATGACTTTTTAAACAGATTATTAAATTAGAGTACAAATAGAGTGCAAATATCTTCGATAAGACCTTGAACAGACAGACGAGACTGATGTGATCACATTAGCTTGAGGGCAAGTTTACTCTACACAAGCACTAATGTCTAACTGATGAAATATTTGAGAGAAGAGCATAAATAGAAAAAAGAAAAAGAAAAAACAAAATTGTATACCACTGTTAAACTTTCCATGATATATCCAAGCATGGAAATCAAAATTGTAATGTTATTTTCAGGTTTTCCATGGTCGTGGGAACCTGTAAGTCCTGTGTCTTTCCCACTGTGCAAATATTCATACTTATGCATAATGCGGTGTCAAACACTAAGTATGTTGGAATATACCGTATTAGGAAACAAATGTGACACTGGACCACAAAACCAGTCTTAAGTCGCTGGGGTATATCTGTAGCAATAGCCAAAAATACTTTGTATGGGTCAAAATTATTGATTTTTCTTTTATGTCAAAAATCATTAGGATATAAAGTAAAGATCATGTTCCATGAAGATTTTTTGTAAAATACCTACTGTAAACCTATCAAAATGTAATTTTTGATTAGTAATATGCATTGTTAAGAACTTAATTTGGACAACTTTAAAGGTGATTTTCTCAGTATTTTGATTTTTTTGCACCCTCAGATTCCAGATTTTCAAATAGATGCATCTCGGCCAAAAATTGTCCTATCCTAACAAACCATACATCAATAGAAAGCTTATTTATTGAGCTTTCATATGATGAATACATCCCAGTTTTGTGTTTAACCTTATGACTGGTTTTGTGTCACAAATATACTATAACCTCTGAGATTTGTAATGGAATATTTCACCCAAAAAAAAAAAAAACTGAGGAAATTTACCCACCTTCAGGCTATCCAAGATGTAGATGAGTTTGTTTCTTCATCAAAACAGATTTGAAGATATTTAGCATTGCATCACTTGCACACCAATAGACCCTCTGCAGTGAATGGGTGCCGTCGGAATTAGAGTTGAAACAGCTGATAAAAACATCACAATAATCCACAAGTATTCCAAACACCAGTCCATCTATTAATGACTTGTGAAGCAAAAAGATGTGATTTTTGTTAAAGCTAAGCAAATTTTCATTTTTTTTTTTTTTTTTTTTTTGGTTAACTATTGGACCTATCTTAGGTCAAAGACACAAGCTGATAAAAACAAATCCCAACAAATACAAGTTCATGCTGCACAGATCACACAGAAACTTGTCTAAATGTCTTATTTCACTTGGGTACATTAAAAACCCAGGCCTTTCTTTTATGTGTATTTTTTACAAGGCAGTTAAAACATAAAATGTTGACATGACCAGTGTGATTTAAGACTTTAATGCAGTAATGTGACTCTGTAAAGACTTCATTCTACCAGCATGTCAAAGATGGCGAAAATGAATCAATTTATGTCATATTTATATCTCACTTGAGGCAACAGAGCAACAAACACATAAAACATTCTATAAAATGGAAGAATTTATCACCAGGCATGTCATCAGGATGAAACAGCTATATTATATTATATTATATTATATTATATTATATTATATTATATTATATTATATTATATTATATTATTCAAGTTAAGACAAAAGTTTTTGGACAGTAAGATTAATTTATTTTAATTTTAATTAAAAAAAAATATATATTTTTTATTCTCTTTTGCTCACCAAGCCTGCATTTATTTGATCCAAAGTACAAATTTTGAAGTTTTTTTTTTACTTAATTTTAAAATACATAGTAATATTGTGAAATATTATTTCAATATAAAATAACTGTTTTCTTTGTGAATATATTTTAAAATGTATTTTATTCTTTTGATGCAAATCTGAATTTTCTGTATCATTACACCAGTCTTCAGTGTCACATGATCTTTGAGAAATCATTCTAATATGCTGATTTTTTTTAGTATATTTATTGTACCATTTGAAAAGTTTATGGCCAGTAAATTTTTATTCTTTCTTTTTTTGTTGTTTTGGAAGAATTAGTTGAAGTAGTCAAACGTTTTTGAACAGTAAGATTTTTTTAATGTTTTTAAAGAAGCCTCTTCTGCTCACAAAGCCTGCATGTATTTGATTCAAAGTACAGCAAAAACTGCAAAATTTTGAAATATTTTTTATTTAATTATTATTTGAATATATTTTAAAATGTAATTTATTTCTGTGATTTCAAAGGTGAATTTTTAGCATCATTACTCCAGTCACATGATCCTTCAGAAATCATTTTAATATTCAGATTTGCTGCTCAAAAACGTTATTATGTTGAAAACAGCTGAGTAGAATTTATCAGCATTTATCTGAAATAGAAATCTTTTGTAACATTATAAATGTCTTTATCATCATTTTTTATCAATTTAAAGCATCCTTGTTAAATAAAAGTATTCATTTCTATCATTTCTCTATAATTCTTACAATTTCTATACCTTTTTTCAATTTAAATCTTTCTATTCATCAATGAATCCTGAAAAAGGTATCCAACTGTTTTAAATATTAATAATATTAAAAATGTTTCTTGAACAGCAAATCAGCATATTAGAATGATTTCTGAAGGATCATGTGACAGTGAGAAAACTGGAGTAAAGATGCTGAAAATGTAGCTTTGATCACGCGAATAAATTACATTTTAAAACGTGTTCAAATAGTAAAAGTATTTTACAATAATACTAATAATAAAAACTTTTGACTGTATAAAAGAACAATGATTTCAGAAAAAAATATTTATTGTGCTGTTGATTGATTATCCATCAGATGTTTTGGGGGAACTCAGTTTAAAACAATAATTATGACCAGCATCTATATGTAATTAGATAATTTGTGTTGCTGTTGACTAAAACTAGAACTATTTATTGTGGGTAATTGAAATAAATACTAAAATTACTGAAACAAAAATAAAAATATTAATTTAAAAATCTATTAAAAAGTAATGAAACTGGCTAAAAGCTTGCTCAAAATAATGAACACTATAATAGTACATAAATAAAAGGCTACTAAAATAGCACTAATACAGAAATGTTTGGGGATCTCAATTACATTTTTAGTTCAGATTTTTTTTTTATCATACTCCATCTCTGTCATGGTTTCCATAAACTCAGCCATGCTCAGTAATGAATGACATTTTCTGGCAAGCAATCAGCACATATGCACGGACCATAAAAAGTACTGTAAAAACTATGAACATCTATTTCAACCACAAACTCTTCCCATTTTTCATTATTTTATTACTTCCCTGGGTTTCGAGCTATATTCATAGATATATTTATATGCTTTTTTAGTCCGTGCCCATTTATATATAGATTTTATTAAGCCCTCGTTGGGCCGCACAGAGAACTGGACTAATGAAAAAGACATGTCACATACAGAAATGGACCACAGCGGTGGAGGCAGGATTCAGACCTACAGGCAAATCTAGTTCCAAGAGGAAACTAAAAAGAGGACTTTCTAGCTTGACCTAAAACAGATTTTACAAGCAAACACTGTCCTTGAAAGTAAAATGGTGATGAACATGGTTTACTTACACTTAAGAGGATGACTGTGAATGTTTTGATGTTGAGTCAAAGTGCTGGGAATGTGTTGTGGCCAACTATACCAGTAAAAAGCCTGATTAATCATATCTAAGGAATTAGTCAAAGTAAACCAGCGTGAGTGATCTTGTGTGACTCAGATTCAATAGTGACTGCATGTTTCTTCCCTCACATCGTACTGTATCTCTCTTACACATCCTAGCCAAGCCCTGGGGGACCTTTGAGTTTACATACTGTCTGCAAATCTTCACAAAAAATTGAGTTTTCTTTCTACATGTCGGCTGGACTGCCATGTTTGGTGTTGGATTTATATTTGGCTTCAGAAATCATCTCTCCTCTTTTATTGTTGAAAAATTTTTCAGGCAATAAAAGCCTGATGGCATACACTTTCACATAAATGTCCACACACACACACACACACACACACACACACACACACACACACACACACACACACACACACACACACACACACACAGACGGCCCTGCAGAGCAGAACAACATTACACGCATTCACAGAACAATTGAACAAATCTGGGCTCTTTTGGAGCTCAAATATTGTTCTTAGCAAAAACACAACCCAAGAAAGCAAAAAGAGGAATTGTACGGGATAAAAAGAAGGAATGTGGGATCTTAAAAAGTGAGAAATAGGGAAAGTGAAGGAAATGGCAATGGTTAACCACTTAACCAGCTGTTTGCTGTCTGTCATTACTTTAAAGCTGAACAGCTCTAAACACAACACCTGGAGCTCAAGTAGATAATCACGGGAAACAGGAGAAAGGTCGAGCACATTTTTGTGTGAAAGTGAGATTTTCGTTCACAGCCATGCAGAGCATGGTTGCGAATTCAATAAACAAGAAACTTCACATGAGTGTAATATTGCCAGTACTAATCTATTTTGATCTGCCAAGAAGAGAGTTCTAAACAGACTCGCACAACCTATCAGTTTTCAATGCCTATTAACCTGGGATTTTACACATTTTACCTTAAAATAAAATTGGATGCTCATTAAAAAAGTTAAAGGGAACCCTAGGTATTAAGACTTGTTTAGCTTAATATAACATCAATGATTAATGTTATTTTAAAAAATCAACATCGTTATATACACATTTTGGACTTTGGGGGTGCCATTATTTTGATTCCGTAGAATGGTTGCACTTGGTGAGCTACTGGCACTGGGCTACACTATTTCTACTGCAACTCAGAATACACAACTTGGAAAATAAAATACTGATACGATGACCACAGCTACTGAAAAAGCTTATAGGTGGTCATGGATATAAGCGTAGGCTTAAACCAAATGCTGCACCATCGATTTTCCCCACAAAGAGTCTAAACGCACCTTGATATTGAGCGAATCTGCAGTAAATCTCAGCTCCTAATTTCAGCTTGTTACCTGTAAAAAGACACCTGTCCACAGAAGCAATCAATTAATCAATCAATCAATCAATCAGATTTCAAACTCTCCACCATGGCCAAGACCAAAGAGCTGTCCAAGGACATCAGGGACATGAATGTAGACCTACACAAGGCTGGAATGGGCTACAAGACCATCTCCAAACAGCTTGGTAAGAAGGTGACAACAGCTGGTGCGATTATTCACAAATGCAAGTTTTAATGATCATGAGAATGGTGAAGAATCAGCCTAGAACTACATAGGAGGATCTGGTCAATGATCTCAAGGCAGCTAAGACCATAGTCACCAAGAAAACAATTGGTAACACTACGCCGTGAAAGGACTGGAATCCTGCAGCGCCCACAAGATCCCCCTGCTTAAGAAAGCACCTGTACAGCCCCATTGAACATCTGAATGATTCAGAGGAGAACTGGGTGAAAGTGTTGTAGTCAGATGAGACCAAAATCGAGCTCTTTGGCATCAACTCAACTTGCCGTGTTTGGAGGAGGAATGCTGCCCATGACCTTTAAGAACACCATCCCCACCATCAAACATGGAGGTGGAAGCATTATGCTTCGGGGGTGTTTTTTGCTAAGGGGACAGGACAACTGCATTGAATCAAAGGGACAATGGACAGGGCCATGTACCATCATATCTTAAGTGAGAAAATCTGTCCCTCAGCCAGGGAATTGTAAATGGGTAAAACACACGGCCAAGGCAACAAAGGAGTGGCTGAAGAAGCATCACATTAAGGTCCTAGAGTGGCCTAGCCAGTCTCCAGACCTTAATCCCAGAGAACAACCTTAATGAATTGGAGAGGATCAGCAAAGTTGTGTATTTCGAGTTGTGTTGCGGTAAAAATATTGTTATAATGATGCCGCAGCCACTGAAGGAGTTTCTCAGCGTGGATTTTATTCATTATCCAGGTGCGTTTTGTTTACGGTTTAAGGCCACACTTTTATCCATCGACATAATCCTTTTAAACTGGTTTTCACTCCCATATCTGCCATTGATTGGTCAAAAAGATAGCTCCGCCCCCAAACTCACATAATAGAAAATAAACCAATGTTCGTTAAAAAAATGTTAAAAGATACCCTGGGTATTAAGACTTGTATAGCTTGATTTAACTTAAAAAATGCCACTTACTGAAATATGTAGTAGAAAACCCATGAAAGATTTACGTTATTTAAAAAACCACATCGTTACATACACATTTTGGACTATGGGGGGATTTAATCTATTTGATTAAATAGAATGGTTGCACTCAGCTACACTATTTATACCGCAGAATACACAACTCGGAAAATAAAATACTGATACGATGACCACAGCTACTGAAAGAGCTTAAACCATAAGCTGTACCATCGATTTTCCCCAAAAAGAGTCTTAACGCACCCGGATATCAAGTAAAATTTGAGCTGAAAGACTCCTTCAGTGGCTGCAGTATCATTGTTTGTAAGCTCTTTCAGTAACTGTGGTCTACTAAAAGCCTCAAAGGCAAAAGACATGGGTCTTAAAGTTTTATTCATCTTTTTTATTCATCACAGGCATCTTCCCATTTTTTTCTCCTCTTTCTGTCGCTAGGAAAGCGGTGAACACTTACATCACTTCTTTTGTTGCCCTTCAACGGAAAATTACAACCAAAAGCCACACAATGTGGCATTGTATGTGTATTTAATTTTTCAAGTTGCGCATTTTGAATTTTGTTGCGGTAAAAATATTAACATGACACCGCAGCCACTAAAGGAGTTTCTCAGTGTGGATTTCATTCGATATCCAGGTGCCTTCAAACACTTTGTGGGGTAAATCGATGGTACAGCATTTGGTTTTAACTACCTGTAAGCTCTTTCAGTAGCTGTGGTCATCGTATCAGTGTTTTATTTTCAGAGTTGTGTATTTTGCGTTGGAACTAGCATAGCTCAGTGCCAGTAGCTCACAGAGTGCAACCGTTCTACGTAATCAATATCTATTGATGATGTGGATTTTTTAAATAATATAAATCTTTCATTGGTTTTCTACTACATATTCTACGCTATATTAAGCTATACAAGTCTAAATACCCAGGGTTCCCTTTAATACAAAAGATCTCAAACAGCATATCAATACAAACAGACTTTAATTTAATCACGAGGTTACAGAAGTGAGCATGTACATAAAATAGAAAGCTCTATACACTTGTACAAGGAAGACACTTGCTTTTAAAATACTTCATGTTTGCTAAACATAATAATAATAATAATTTCCTGAAATTATGAACTATTTAATGTCCAATCAGTAAATGAATAACATTATATTTGAGCAATTTGTGTAGATTTTTTTATTTTTCCAAGAACAATCCTAAAAAGCCCTAGTACTGTACACAAAACCATGTGGATTGGAGGATGATGGACCAAAGCCAACCACAAGTAGGGGGTGAAATCATCTAACGATCCTTTCGCTCTCATTTGTATTTTTTTCTTTGCTTGATCAGAAAAAGGTTTTCATCGGAGGGATACATGGACGAATCTTTTGCAGCTTTTCTTTGTCTCTTTTCCAATTTCCTCTGCTTCTTTTTCGTTATCGTTTTCTTTTTATTGTTCTTTTCCACTCCAAAGGGCTTCTTCGCCTTCACGTTGGCTTTCCTAGGTGATGAAAAAACTTTTGACGTGTGAGGGCTCTTTTTGCAGCCTCTTGGAAAGTCTTCATCTTCATCTAAAACTATAACTTTAGATTTTCTCTTTTTCGTCTCTTGTGGTTTCGGCTTGTTCTGAGGGGTGCGTCTGCTGTGGTTCCCTGGTGTTTGTGAGTTCTGCTTGACATTCAAGTTTTTGTTCTGTTCGTGCGCTTGTGGATGGTGTTTGGGTGTGTGTGCGATGCGTCTCTTCGGCGTGTACTGGTTGTTGGTGTGAGTGTTCTGTGGGTATGGAGAATGGTTGTGGCTGGTTTTTTGTTTCTTCCTGGGTGGTTGGGGTGTATGTGTGACGACATCAGGTGAAATCAATCCGGCTTGACAAAGATCTGTAAAAGACACACGTCATTAAATCTTTAGGTCTCAACTATGATTGGTCTTTCAACTTCAATTTCAATTTCAACTATCAATTCAACTTATTAGAAACAGTGTATCAAACCTTGGGCTTTCTTTCTGAGTCGAAATTCCCGGCATTCAAAGTCACGCTTTGTGTCATAGTAGCAAATAAATGGCAGGGTGGGATACGACCAATTGTACATTCTTCTCTGATTGCATTCCTGCAGAAAACAAACATTTTAACATCTCAAATCATAGAGTGAGGGCACATAACAATTTTACCAAGGCTGCATATATTTGATCCAAAATACAGTAAAACTGTAATATTGTGAACATTTTTACAATTTAAAATATGTTTTTTTTAATGTTTAGATTTAAAATGTCATTTATTTCTGTAATGTCAAAGCTGAATTTTCAGCAGCCATTACTCCAGTCCAATGATCTTTCAGAAATCATTCTAATATGAAATAATATGTAAAAGGTTGTACTGCTTAATATTTTTTTTTGTAACAATCTAAGAGTCTTTACTTACTTTTAAAGAATTTGAAGCATCCTCGCTGAATATAATTTAAATAATTCTGAATACAAGACCCCAGCCTTCTGAGTTGTAGTGTATATAGCTGTACTTTACCATGTGCATGCCATTTAAATAATGGCAAAAAGATTTGTAACACTGAGAATAAGATTAGTGAAAAATCAGACTCTAAGCATTAAAACAAAATGCAGAGTATGTTGTGTAAATTCGTACAATTTGAGTATGACAAATAGAGCAGTATGAAGTGACAAGGGCAAACATATCAAAAAGGGATTCTTATTTTGTATGTGTATGTGTGTAAATGTGGTATTTAAAATGATTTGCTGTGTGGTTGTTGCAGTTGTTATTCACTGTGGAAAGCAACCAGCTATGTGACGCCCTTGGATTAGGCTGGTCCACTTACATGGCCGAAGTGTCCTTTCATAGAGCAGTTATAACAGTAGGCAGGTTTCCTGTGGGCCCATGGATTAGCAGAGTTGGGTTGGCAGAGGGGTCCCATCGTGGTCTACAAAGAAACAAAAAGACTGGATTTAGAAAGAAGACTGATTACCAACTTCTAAACTACTAACACAGCAGAAGTCTTCAGAATGAGAGTCTGACTACCTCCTCTGAAGAAAATGCACCAACATAAAATTTTATATTTGAAGTTTGTAAAAGAAAAATAGTGAATTGATTCACTATTTTTCTTTTACAAACCAGCAAACCAAAATCTGGTGTCACAATGAAAATTTAACCCCCCCAGCCCTATTTTGTTTTGAAAATTCTTTCAGCAGTTTGCGATTTGCTAACAATTTCAACCCAATAAAATATTTTACAGATAATTGGCATAATTATAAAAATATATGCTTAATACAACTTTAGGACAACTTTTTGAACAATCACACTTTTAATATTAGGTTTCCTTGTATATCCAGTGGGAACCCCAGTTCTTTAAAGTAAAAAGGGGATGGATTTAAAAATGTTTTGCTTAATTTTTTTTGCTCATTTTAAATCATCTTAAAGGTATAGTTCACCCAAAAATGAAAGTTCCGTCATTAATTACTCACGCTCATTTCGTTCAAACCTTTTAAGATTCATTAACTTTGGAACACAAATTAAGATATTTTTGATGAAATCCGAGAGCTTTCTGACCCTGCATAGACAGCAATGCAACTACCATGTTCAAGGACCAAAAATGGCCATTTGACAACAGTGGTTCAACCGTAATTTTACGAAGCTACTGTATGAAAATACTTTTTGTGCACAAAGAAAACAAAAATAACGACTTTAATGGAAGAAAAAAAGTTGAATAAAGTCTTTCCAGGATTTTTCTCCATATAGTGGACTTCAACGGTGCTCAACGGATTGAAGGTTAAAATGCAGTTTCAATGCAGCTTTGAGGGGCCCTAAACAAAAGGGTCGTATCTAGTGAAGCGATCAGTCATTTTCTTAAAAAAAAAAAAAAAATGTATACACTTTTTAACCACAAATGCTCATTTTGTCTAGCTCTGCGATGCGCGTGCGTAGTCTGTCCACTCTGGTTCAAGACAGATAGGGTATGTCTAAAAACTCTCATTTTTCCATAAAACTTCAAAAATCGTCCTACAACTGTTTAACTTTTTTTTTTTTTTTTATAAAGGGCATTTGATCTTTTTTGCACGTTCACTTTGTAAACACTTGGTTGGTACTCCTGCAGCGATGATTTTGAAGTTGGAAGAGAAAATGAGATGGGAGTTTTTCGACATACCCTAACTGTCCTGAACCGGAGTGCACAGAGTATGCATGCACATCGCAGACAAGACAAGACAAGCATTTGAGGTTAAAATTTGCTCAGCTGGGATTGTGTAGGGTCCTTTGAAACCCTACACAATGGCATTTTTAACCTTCAATCTGTTAAGGACAATTGAAGTCCATTTTATGGAGAAAACTTGAATGTTTTCCTCCAAAAACTTATTTTTTTTGTGACTGAAGAAAAAAAAGCATTAACATCTTGGATGACATTGGGGTGAGTAAATTATCAGGAAATTTTTATTTTGTAAGTGGATTAATCCTTTAAAGCTCCGTTGAAAGTTTCACTGAGGATTTGCTGTGGACCACAAAAGGAGAAGTTTAGCAGAAAGTTGCTGCTGCAATTTTTTTTTTAACAATGGACTATTGTTGTGATCATTTATTTTGCATTTTTGACAGTCCCTGGTCACGTTATACTTTTATAATGTGAAAAAGAGCAGCTTTGACTTGCTGATAAACATCCTGTTGCAGGCTACACTCGTAACAGTAAAGGTTGATATGCCCATTTGTAGCAGAAGCATCTACTATGTGACAAGTCAAAGCAGTAAGGTCAAGAAACCTCTAATTAGGGTGACATGAATTCAGGCGCAACCAGTACTAGAACACTTTCTAAACGCACACAAGAATACAACTTGGCTCATGTCAAGTGTGTGAATGCACCTCGGTCCCTCAGCTGTGCCCTTTGTGTGCGTGTATGTCAGCCGACTACCTGCGTTCTATTCCTCGACTTCACTCAATTCCTTTCACTCTGTTCGGTTATTATAAACCTCACTTACATTTCCCATCTCGCTAGTGAATGATGACCCCCATTCACACTCTCTTTCTCCCATCATCCACTCGGTCTCCTCCTCCCACTCTTTCTCACAGACATTCATATAATCTGTATATTTTTCTTTTCTTTGAGGTGATATAAGGGAGTGATTACCGAGGGTATCAATAAATCCCAGTAATGCGCTGGTGATAAGGCCGCCTTTGGAGTGTGTGTGTATGTGTGTGTGTTTCTCCATCTGGTCCCGGGGAGCCCAAAGGCGTTTCACGCTCCATCGCCCTCCGTAAATACAGCACGATAAAGAGGGTAAGCCGACTGGTGCAAGTGTGTTTGCGTGCGTGTGTGTGCGTGGCCCAAAACTACACACATATTGTCTTTTAATGTCTCCTCAAGGGGGCGTCGAGACATACACACACTCGTATACGCGCATTTTCAATAAGCCGGGACACACGCGGTCCCACCACGTCATATTTTAAACATATCTTCCTCCGTTCCACACACTCTCTCTCTCTTTCTTTCTTTCTGTCCGTTTTCCGCTTGAGTGGTTAAAGGGTGGAGGGGTGAATGCTATTAGAACCGTTGGTCATTATCAGCTCAGCGCTGGAGACTGCTCCATCTCCATCACAAAGACACCACCGGTTACCCCCCAGACGCCCACCCTTCTTGCTCTCCATCATTCACTCACTCTTTCTAGCCCGCCAAACTCAATGTAAGGTTTGCCATCCACTGTCATTTATTAGTGATACTTGCCATTCAAGTTAATGCAGCGGTTAATGATTTGAACAAACGTATTAAACTTCAGTGCAACTTGTGTTATGGACACAAATGACACCTCAGCTCAAATCATTCGGCTTGTTGAGGAGAGATAAGACGTTAGTTTTTCAAGTGACTGCCTGGTGGATGCTAAAATGAGTGAAAATATCCCATAAACACTGAAGAACGGATCTAAGCCATATCTTAGATCCCTCCTTCATCGACTGTCGTTATTTTTGTTTTATTTGTGCCCAAAAAGTATTCTCATAGCTTCATAAAATTTTGGTTGAACCAATGATGTCACATGGACGATTTTAACAATGTCCTTACTACCTTTCTGGGCCTTAAACATGGTAGTTGTGTTGTTGTACATGCAGGGTCAGAAAGCTCTCGGATTTAATCAAAAATATCTTCATTTGTCTTCCGAAGATGAATGAAAGTCTTATGGGTTTGGATGACATGAGGATAAGTAATTAATGACAGACTTTTCATTTCAGGGTGAACAATCCCTTTAATCAAACACAAGAGTACACAGCTCTCGATCGTTTTCAGTTAC
Source organism: Garra rufa (assembly GCF_049309525.1). Lineage (NCBI taxonomy): Eukaryota > Metazoa > Chordata > Actinopteri > Cypriniformes > Cyprinidae > Garra > Garra rufa. The sequence continues at coordinate 36,592,904 of NC_133366.1, read as the reverse complement.
GCAACACAAAACTATTGACTTGGGGTTTAGCGAGTCACAATCGAGTCACTGTCGTTAGACTGGTTTCAGCAGATCTCTGATAAGTTCCAGAGTGTTTAAAACTGATTCATTAAAAAGAACCAGCTCATACGAGTCATTTGTTTGCAACCTGGACCATAACGGTTGCAGCAAGAAGATGTCCAGGACCAGTCAAAGGTTTTTGAACAGTAAGAGTTGTAATGTTTTTTAAAGTCTCTTCTCCTCACCAAGCCTGCATTTATTTGGTCTAAAATACAAAAAAAAAAAAAAACAGTAATATTGTGAAATGTTTTTATTATCTAAAATAAATGCTGTCTATTTGAATATATTTGAAAATGCTATTTATTCTTGTGATTTCAAAGCTGAATTTTTCAGCACCATTGTTCCAGTCTTCAGTGTCACATGATCATTTAGAACTCATTCTAAAATGCTGAACTGCTGTTCAAGAAACATTTATATTACTATTAATATCATTATCATCATCATTAATATTTTAAATAGTTGAGTAAATTTATTCAGGATTCTTTGATGAATAGAAAGATCCAAAGATCAGCATTTATCTGAAATAAAAAGCTTAATATTTTACACTATACCATTCAAAAGCTTGGAGTCAGTATAATTGCTTTTGGGAAAGAAATTATAGAAATTAATACTTTTATTTAGCAAGGATGCTTTAAATTGATCAAAAGTGATGATAAACACTTTAATAATGTTACAAAAGATTTTTATTTCAGAAAAATTTGCTTTGTCTGAACGTTCTATTTATCAAAGAAACCTAAAAAAATGTGTTCAACATAATAATAATAATAATAATAAATGTTTTTGAGCAGCAAATCAGAATATTAGAATGATTTCTGAAGAATCATGTGACTGGAGTAACGATGTTAAAATTTCAGATTTGAGAACAGGAATAAATTACATTTTAACATATATTCAAAGAGAAAACAGTTATTTTAAATAGTGAAAATATTTCAAAAATGTCCTGTTTTTGCTGAACTTTGGAATAAATACATACAGGCTTGGTGAGCAGAAGAGACTTTTTTAAAAACATTAAAATTCTTACTGTTCAAAAACTTTTGACTGGTAGTGTACATTCCTTATTTTTGCATTATTTTGATGTTTTTCTTGCATTACTATTAATTCAGACTGAAACTACAACTAAGCTAAAAACAATTTTTCCTCCAGACTCAGGACATGCTGTCTGAGTGTTTTAGTATGTTCCATCCACATCCGTGGAAGAATGCAGACAGAGTTGAGAACAGTCAAGAGAAGATCCGGTTCTCCATTCCAAATCCCACTAACAACTACACATCAATGTGCTAAAAACCGCTAACAACCACTTACTGTAGCAATCACATAATGTAACAACTGCAGCACTCACATTTTCCTCAGAAAATGTCAAATTTCTTTATCTGGCCTCCAATAATTTCCAAAATTTCCTTCCTTCTCACTACCTCAGAATCTTTATGTCGTTCATTCGTCTCTTTGTCCTTTAACCTCTGTCTCTTTCTTCATCTCTACTGTACTCTCACCCATATATCCATCTATTTTTCTTTCTCTGCACTTTTTCATTCTTGCTGATATCTCATGCAAATTGGTGTGTAAGAAGACCCTCCCTTCATCACACATACGCTGTGCCCCCCTCCCTGACCTTGAGCTCCTGTTATCACACTCGTGCTCGAATGTCGCGGAAAAGGGAGGAAGACTGACAGGGGGAACAAAAAAAAGACGACAGGGCGACCCCTCCTTCATCCGATCCTCTGTGCATAAGAGCTGCTCTGTGGCACTATTAATTACCTCTCTTTAGTGTGTGTGTGTATCACCTCTATCTGAAAGGATTATCGGGGCAGAGGGTGGCCTCTGATATGTTTGTGTTTCAGGGCCAAGAGTCACAGAGCATATTCTCACACAGACACATTCATATGACCTTGTGCAAAACTACATTCATAGACGCAAATATCTGTACATTGCACCATCTTTTCTCAGTTAAAACACTTTCAAAATAAATCAAACTGAGGTCAAATTAATAACAATCTAATAACAACATTTAGCGCCAATCACAATCCTACGGATGCACTCTCACGTGATTTCTCGACTATTTCTCCCCTCACGTTCACACCATGCTTCAGGGCTTCTAAGAGAACATAATGTGTGTAAGGGAGGCCAAAGAGACACCGCCTCTTCCTTTAAGCTCATCTGCTGCTGTTGCTTTTGGAGAGCGTTGATTTACAAAGATGAGTGCTTTATACAGTATTTCTTCTCATATTTCGTAATATTTCTCATTTTATTACTGTACTGTTGATTATTTTCTCATCCAATGTTGTTAAGAGACACCGCCTCCATTCCCTCGTCAAAGAAAACAGCCCTCGTGCTCACACAATCACACGTTTAAGCAAATAAAACACACACACACACACACACACACACACACACAGGATCCTGGCAACAGTACTTCACACCTTGGCTACAGGCGGACACAACCTTAATCCTTAAACCCACATCAAATTCAAACTGTTTCCAGTGTAATCACAATTCAAACATGCACACACAGTGTAAACAGTCTTTGTGTGCCTGCTGGATTAGGGAGAGGTGGGAGATTTGGGGTGCATTTTGCATACGTAATAGAAAACTCTAGAGAACCCCCCAGAAAGACCGGAAAGGGGTGGGGGTGAAGAGAAATCATTTAAAGACATTCACCATTTTCATCCAGACATGCATTCAATATATGACGTTCCTCCAAAATCACATTACTAATTAGAAAATTAGGTAACACTTTAGAATAGGTAACACTTATTCACTATTAACTACGGCTTATTAGCATGCATATTACTAGAATATTGGCTATTTATTAGTACTAATTAAGCACATATTAATGCCTTATTCTACATGACTTTATTCTACATCCCTAAACCTACCCAATACCTAAACCTAACAACTACCTTACTAACTATTAATAAGCAGCAAATTAGGAATTTATTAAGGGAAAAGTCGTAGTTAATAGTGAGTAAGTGTTACCTATTCTAAAGTGTTACCGAAAATTAATATGGATTAAGAATCCATAATTTGCCTACTATCTATCCATTTATCCATCTATCCATCTATCCATCTAATCGTATATGTAAGCGCTAAGCAGCACGGGTATATTTGTAGCAATAGCCAAACATTGTATGGGTCAAAATGATTGATTTTTCTTTTATGCCAAAAATCATTAGGATATTAAGTAAAGATCATGTTCTATGAAGATATTTTGTGAATTTTCTACCTTAAATATATCACAACTTAATTTTTGATTAGTAATAAGCATTGCTAAGAACTTCATTTGGACAACTTTAAAGGCGATTTTCTCAATATTTTGATTTGTTGCACCCTCAGATTCCAGATTTTCAAATAGTTGTACTGTATCTTGGAAAAATGTATGGCTGGTTTTGTGGTCCAGGGTCACATGTGTAAATATAAAAATGCACACACACATACAGTATGTATATTCAAGAAATATGCATTATGTATTATATATTTAGATGTAAATCACACACATATATACATACACATACATGCATATACATACTTTTTATATATAGTCCATTCTACAGAATTGGTTCAAAGTCAGAGTCAGACTTTATTTTTTATTTTTTTTGGCGTTTTTGCCTTTATTTTGATAGGACAGATCAGAATTGACAGGAAGCGAAGTGGGAGAGAGATAGGGGGCGGGGTCGGGAAAGGTCGAACACGGGACGCCCGGAGCGCAACGGCGCTGTATGTCAGTGCGCTGCCCACAAGGCTATCGGCACCGACAGTAATATATAATTTAATAAGAAGGGTTATATTGACCTATTAAGATTTTGCTCACTTCTTCCTAGTAAATATATATATATTTTCTATTTTATTAAAATGTTTTCAGTGGTATAACAATTACAATTTTAACAGTATTTCAAGTGTGATTTATGAGATTTGTTGTATTTTTAATCCAATTTTTTTTTTTTTTTTTTTTTTTTTTGTAAAAGGCATAAAGTTGGTGAAACTGATGTCAATCTTATGGATTCATTAGTTTGAATATACATGGAACCAAACACTATCAACATCTTAGCTAATAATTCAGTATACTTTTTTTTTTTTTTTTTTAAACATTCCATGTTTCGGTCGCGACTGCACATTTTCGGTAGTAACAGTAATGTTTTGATAGCGATCACATACTAAAATACTACAAACTTGCATAATTGTACTAAAATGTTGTTTATTTTCCCCAAATAAAGGATTGTGTGTTCCATTTTGTCACTAGCGAAAGAACAATGACATGTTTTGGTCATGACTGTTACGGTAGTGACAATTTTATGACAATTTTTAGCCCAGCTCAAGATGCTAATCAGCACATGGTTAGCTAGCACAGTTCTAAACAGCTGTACACACGTAAAAACTACATTTTATAGGATAACACCCAAGAAAACACTGATATCACTACTGAAACTTCAAGTTTTGCTCGTGATTTTTTCGGTAGTGACAATTTTCAGATAGGCTACTTTTGAACCTAGCTCAAAGATGCTAATCAGCACATGGTTAGCTAGCACAGTTCTGAACAGTTGTACACATAAAACTAAATGTTATGGAATAACTCCTAAAAAGTGTGTTTAATTATAGAAAAATGGTGTTTGGTAGTGACATTCCTTAAAGTTACACACAGATTTTCAGACTTTTGAGCACATTTATTTCAAAATGATGGGGCCTATCTACTCACCATATTTCTATGAGAGAGAGGGACACAGGAATATTTCCTGATCATAAATGTAGAGGTGTAGTTAAAATCAGTCTCAACCAATAGACTAAATCATACACTGTTTCAGTAGTGACATGAGAATGCGGGACACTTTTTTAAATGTAAAATGTCATAATTTACAAAGAAAATATGAAACACTTTTTTTTTTTTTTACTTCACTTTAAAAAAAAGAAAAAAGAACAATGGAATAAAATGCACAAATTATCCTTCATCAGTTATCATTTTCATAAGTCATAAGAAATTTAGGGGTTAGGGATAAGATCAGCCACCTCCCAACTGCAAGTATCATTGTAGATTTCAATAGATAACAAAAGGATCTTAGTAAACATCTAAGATCTGTACACTTACATGCTTTTTAAATGTGTTTTTTGGGTTGTGGGACAGCAGTTTGCACCAATTCTGTAGAATGGCCCATATACAAATGTAGTGCATCATAGTGTATAACCTCTAATTTTGGTTAAAAATGCCCATCTAGCGTGGATTTATCTGCTCAGACCTTTTTAATATCATGGCCTAAATGTATATACACAGAACCACAATCAGAGGAAACAATGTATCATGCTCAAATGTTGATTGTTGATTCTCCTGCACAACGGACAGAAAACAAAACGTGTGCTGAATGACATGACAGAGCTGCTGTAGCTCAGCAGAGCCTTGGCCAGGTCAACTGCTTTCCAGTGATGTGATTTACAAACAGAGCTTTGAACGGAGTTGTATACTCAATGTATATGATGGTCCAACGACAGTCCACTAAGGCTAAATATGGGACTTTTTAGGCATATCTGTGCTGGTTTGTATGCAAAGCTGTGTGTGAACATTTTTCAGAAATCATGAATAAATCAAAATGGTTTTCCATTTTATTTTATTTGATTTGATTTAAACCACAACCCCCATGAAATAGGTTAGACCAAAATGTCCTTTGTATAATATTATTAGAAACAGAACAATTAGTCGTACCACCCCCTGTGCAATCATAAATAAGTTCTTTACTGGCATTGAGGAACTTTTAGCATCCATGCTACCTTTCCAGTGGAAAAAATCTTTTTTTGATTATTGAAAAACACTGCTATTTTGACAGCTGCTCACTGAAAGGTTCTTTGGGAAACTCAAAACGCTTCTTTTATGCCACTGCTTTGAAATCCCTTTTCCTAACCTTTATATTTAACAGAGTGTAGTAATGCTATGTCAACACACCTGTTAACTTCATCTATTTTCATGTTTGTTCCACGCTAAATATTCCATAAATGAAAAGATGCAAAGAAATGCTATGAAGGATGCTTTGACCCATTTCTGGTCTCAGCTACAGACCGTTTACTCTTCTGTCTCTCTCAGTTCAGTAAGAAGTGTGTGTATACGTAAGGCCGAGAGAGGCTAACAGATAAACATTTTTCTATTTTCATGCCAGCTCCCCTTGCTTTTGTAATTCAAATGCAGACACAGGAAACTGGCAGCCAAAAGGCACACACACACACACACACACTCTTACACGGATGTGCGGCCATACACACACGCCTTGTAATGCTATCGACCCCTGGCCTGTCATGCAATGCCACACACACCGGTCTCGCTGTGCCTGCCTTCCAACAGATAACCAGAAGCCATCCTCCAAACCAGCGGAGGAGTGAAAGACTGTGCGTGGGTTTGTGAGTTTAAGAGAGACGGAAATGGAAAAAAGAAAAAAAAAAAAGCATAAGAACTGTTTGTATCATCTAAAAAGGTCACAATATCATGATTAATCAAATTTTCCTGGGGTGATTCTGACTAAACTGATGAAGAAAATTTTCCAGTGTGATTTTTTTTTCATATTTCCCTTGCAAAATCAAAGAAAGAAAAGAAGATATTCTATTTTGCTTTTAAAAATGAATAATATAGATACGATTTTGCGATCACAGCACTGTTATATACTTTTCTTCCCAATATTACCAGTTGCATTTTTACTTGCATTTGTGTTTTGTCTGATAAACATAAAAAAACACTTCATCTCACAGCTGGAATGAAATAATTAGTATATAAACAAAGTCTTCGGCTTAAATGAATACCTGAGTTTCAAAGAGCATGACATATGACTCAGAACAAACAAGACATAACAAGAAAGAAAGAAATATTTGCTGAAAGCCACACACAGAGATGGTATTTCGAATCCTTCTACAAGCCCAAATAACAAACATCTACTAAGCATTTTGAGGTTTTTCCCCCAGGTGGCGACAGCAGACAGCATTCACACAGCATGACGACACCTATGTATCACAACCTCAGAGTTTATCAACAGAAAAGCAATATACAAATAAAATAAAATAGTTTTAAAACATAAAATATTTATATAAATCTATTTGTCTGAAAGAAAACATTCAGCAAGGATGCGTTAAATTGATTAAAAAGTGACAGACTGCATTGTTACAAAAGATTATACTTCAAATAAATGCCGATCTTTTGAAATATTTTACTAAAGAATCCTAAAATAATGTATCATGGTTTCCACAAAAATATTAAGCAGCACTACTGTTTTCTTTACGTTGATAATAATAAGAAATGTTTCTTGTGCAACAAATTCGAATTAGAATGATTTCTTAAAGATCATTTGATGCTGAAGACTGGAGTAACGGCTGCTGAAAATTCAGCTTTGCCATCACAAGAATAAATTCTATTCAAAATATGTTCAAAAAGAAAACTGTTATTTAAAATTGTAAGAATATTTCACAGTATTTTTTTATCAAATACGTAAATGCAGCCTTCAAATTCACTGAATGCATTCAAATCAAATCCTCAATTCAAGCTCGCAAACACTTCCATATTAACTTCTCATTTGATTCACACTATTTTTTCCCCTGAATTTCCTCTGATGTCTTGTGCTGAAATCCTACTCTTACAAATTCAGCAGCGTAATATCATAGTGAGAAAGAACAGCTTTATCTGAGAGCTGTGCTTTGACATTTTCACTGAGCTGTTCCCATGGGAGTCTAATCGATACAAACACTCTACATAAACTGTGTCAGATCGTTCTCTCTGTCTCATGGACAGAGTTCCTCTTCACTAAGAGAGAAGAACTCATTACATTTACACAAATGTCAGCACACACCCTGTCAGTGACCCTGGAACACAAAACCAGTCATAAGGGTCAATTTTTGGGATAATATTTGGCCGAGAAACAACTATTTGAAAATCTGGAATCTGAGGGTGCAAAAAAAATAAATAAAATCCAAATACTGAGAAAATCGCCTTTAAAGTTGTGCAAATGAAGTTCTTAGCAATGCATATTGCTAATTACAAATTCAGTTTTGATATATTTGTGGTAGGAAATTTACTTAATATCTTCATGGAACATGATTTTCACTTAATTTTCTGATTATTTTTGGCAAAAAATCGCATACATTGTATTGTTGGCTATTTCTACAAATATAGCCGTGCTACTTATGACTGGTTTTATGGTCCATGGTCACAAATGTTTAACTGGCAACCAATGAAATCTTAAATTACATTTGTATCAAGCTAGGCGGTTGCTAACTGACACAAATCAAAAGAGGCAAACCCTCATAATTCAATAATATTCTGATTCCTAAATATGGCTTGGGCACTTTTTCAACGCAAGTCTGTTGGATTTTTTGTCCATTTCATGCCAAGCAAAATCTTTTGTAAATCACTTATAAAAGTAATACCATATAAAAGTATACCATATTATTTAATTGTAACGATAAAAAAAAATATAAAAGAATTTTATTGACTTCATTTATGAACGACTTTGCTTCTGGGAGGATTTTACAGTAATATTTGTCCTCGAAGTACTGTTGTAGTACATCATCTATATCAGTAGATGGTGCCGTTGTCTATCACACCAACACCTACAAATATATGTAGACATTTACAAACTGTATATTTGCTCTCCATTTAAACATTTGCACAAGCTGATTCCAGACCTTTCCATCTACTGATGGCATAAAGGTGTAACTAAATGTACAATTCATCTGCAAAATATACTTTGTGACCCTGGACCACAAAACCAGTCATAAGTAGCACCAGTATATTTTTTGCAATAGCCAAAAATACATTACATGGGTCAAAATGATAGATTTTTCTTTAATGCCAAAATCCTTAGGATATTAAGATCATGTTCCATTAAGAAATTTTGTAAATTTCCTACCGGAAATATATCCAAACCTAATTTTTGAATAGTAATATGCATTGCTAAGAACTTCATTTGCACCTCTTTAAAGTATTTTTAATGCACCCTCAGATTCCAGATTTTCAAATAGTTTTATCTCAACCAAATATTGTCCTATTTTAACAAACCATACATCAATGGAAAGCTAATTTATCAGATAATGTATAAATCTCAATTTAAAAAGTGGTCGCATTTACAAAATAAGAAATATTTCCTGCTAACACTGAATTCATTTAAGGTTTTTGGACCATATTTGTTTCGGTCTTGCAATGTCTGGATTGCTGTATAACATCCAGAAATGTTTATATTAATAACAAAACCGTTTCTCTTCATTGTTCATCGTTGACTTTTTTTCTAAAAATCACTTGATCACTTCGGAACTGTATGTCCCTCATACATTTCACTCATGCTAATGATTCAATTAATTTTCATTACAGTGTAAAGGATTACTAGGCTGATCAGTTTGAGGAAAGAAGGGATTTTAAAAAGAAGTTTTAAAAATGGTAATTGCGCACCAATATCCTCTTAAAAGGTTTGGAATCCGTATCCCCTTCAGACCCGGAATATCTGAACCAAAACATAAAAGCTCTGTAACGCATTGCTAAATGTACCTAGCCATCATAAAAATGTGTCCAGCTTTGTGTGTGTTTACAGAATGTGTTCAAACTGCTATTTTAAAGAGAATATTTGATGTTCATACAGATGTAAAACAAGTTGTGACCATAATATATAATAATGTGGCCATTAAGATGAACAGCATAATCATTAAAAACAGAAAATGTGGCCTAGACACCACATTTGCTTTGTAAAACTTTCACTTTTTGCATAGCTTCTGTGAACCCTCGCACTTCTCTCTGTCTGTCTCCTTTGGGTTTTGTGGCAAACTTAGTAGAGTTGAGTGGTTGTTTGTTAGTGAAGACAGGTGCAGGTCTCATCCACCCACCCACCCACTTACACACACACACACACAGTATAAACAGACCCAGTAGAAAGGGACTGGTCTGACAGAATGCCTTTTCACACCTGACTGGGCCTAGCATAGGGCGACAGGCCAGAGCTCCCAAAGCACGACACACACACACACACACACTCGCACTCACACACAGGGGTATCTGTACTGTATTTAACTTTGAGCCCTCCAGACTCCAGGATAGTTTAAAGGCCTTAAAGACCGTCTGTTGAGGGTGACTCAATTTAAGTACCTACACACACAAACAGAACCAGGGCAGGACCCAGAGGATGAAAGTAATGCACAAGCAGATGGACTCAGCCCAGCAGAACCAAGTGGACCCGCAGGAAACCATCACACGCTATTTTACGCCATTATAAAGCCTACAGACTCACCAAAGTCCACATATGTCATCCACGCAGGCGCAGGGTGTCGGACAGCAAGTCGCTGCGACAGCAAAAGGCCTTTTAGCCCAAATGTCCCAAAATGAATATATTTCAGACATGCATTGATATTACCAAGGATAAGCCTGTCGACAAAGTATCCACATGCTGAATATCAAAACTGATATTATAATTTTACTGTATTATATTATACTGTATTATATTATATTATATTATAAAACAATTACAGTAAACAACAGCAGTGGAAGCTAATATCAGAAATTATAATTTTTTAATTGTATAATTTTTACATTTTACATTTTCTAATATCAGAGCCTGTTAAACTAAATTTGTGTTTAATTGTAGACATTTTTTTTGTAATTACTTTTTAAATATATTTTATATTATAGAACAGCAGCAGACGCTAATATCAGAGCCTGTAAAACTAAATTTGTATTAAATTGTAGGAAATTATTATTTTTTTTATTTTATATTATTGAACAGCAGCAGAAGCTGACATCACAGTAAAACAAAATTTGTGTTTAATCGCAGAAAATTATTCTTTTTTTTATTATATTTATAAGGAAGGAGGATAAGGATATTTCATATATTTTATAATATAGAACAGCAGCGGAAGCTAATATCAAAGCCTGTAAAACTAATTTTGTTTAATTGTAGGAAATTATTATTTTTTACATTTAAAAAATATATATTTTATATTATAGAACAGCAGGAGAAACTAATATCAGAGCCTGTTAAACTAAATTTGTGTTTAATTGAAGGAAATTATTATTTTTAATAATTTTTTTATATTTTAGAATAGCAGCAGAAGCTAATATCAGAGCCTGTAAAACTAAATTTGTCTTTATCTGTATGAAATTATTATTTTTTTTATTTTTTTAATATTGTAAATTAGACAACAGCAGCAGAAGCTAATATCAGAGTCTTTAAAACTAAATTTGTGTTTAATTGTAGGAATTATTATTAAAAAAAAAAAAAAAAAAAAAAAATATATATATATATATATATATATATATATATTTTTTTTTTTGTATATATATTTTACATTATAAAACAGCAACAGAAGCTGATATCAGAGCCTGTAAAGCTCTGTAAAGTTTCTGTAGGAAATTATTATTTTAATTCATTTATTTTTATATTTTATATTATAGATAGAACAGCAGCAGAAGATAATATCAGAGCCTGTAAAACTAAATGTGTGTTTAATTGTAAGAAATTATTTAAAAACATTTTTTTTATATTTTATATTATAGAACATCAGCAGCAGGTAATATCAGAGCATTCAAAACAAAATTTGTGTTTAATTGTAGGAAATCATAATTTTTAAATGATTTAAAATATAAGATATTATATATTATAGAACCATAGCAGAAGATAATATCAGAGCCTGTAAAATTTCATTAGACAATTTGTGTTTGTCTCAAAATGAATATATTTCAGACATGCATTAATATCACCAAGCATATGCCTGTCCATGTGCTGAATATGAAAACTGATATTATATTTTTGTTTATTTATATTATATTATTAAACAATTAGAGTAAGCAACAGCAGCAGAAGCTAATATCAGAGCCTGTAAAACTAAATTTGTGTTTAACTGCAGTAAATGATTTTTTTTATTGTATTTTTTTTTAGTGAATTACATTTTATTTCTGAATTATATTTACTTATTTCACCCTTTTCCTTGCAGTCCACAACTTTAATAAGAATAAAACTGTGACCCACCAGCATGAATTTACCACAGTTTTACTGTACCAGACTATACAAAAAATAACTTTGAATAACTACGATATTTTGGCAGAAACAACAGATACCATGAAACGCTTTACAAAGAGAGATAATATCAGTACAAACTCAGAAAACACTATTTTTATTCAACACTGAGGGAAGAAATCAAACAGCGCAAAAGCAGTGAAAGTGAGAACGTTTTTTTTAAAAGACTTTTAACCCTCCGACGCAGCTCTTTAACAGCCCTAGAGGCAACATTTTCTTTTCATCCCACCTTTCTTTTTTCTCTGTCTCCACTCTGCCACCCCGCGCACCAGGCTAGCGCTAACGATCTGGCCTTTTCATTAGGCAGCCTAGCTAATTAGACTGTGTGTGTGTGTGTGACGGGTCGAGTGACTGCTCGGCGCAGCGCGATGCTGGCAGCCCATTTCATGCTTTATCACGTCTTTTAATTGACAAACAACCTGCTCTTTTCTCTTAGGCTGAGGTCTATATTCCAGGAGTCTGAGCGGATGTGTGTGTGCGTGCAGATGTTCCAGCGCGCCCCTTGACGTTTAGCTGTGTGTGTGACTGTCACATGCCTTCTCACCCTGGTGGATCTTTGGGGAGAAAATGCTCAGTGAGTTTGCCAATTAACCACTTTCAGATTGTTCTCTGACAAAACACATACACACAGATGCAAATACTCAGAAAAGTGCACAACGACCCAATAAAACTCTTGTAAACTAATGGTGTCATTTTAAAGAAGCACAAATATCTCGGAGACATTTTCTGAATCCGGTGTATTAAGTGACTTTATACACTTTAACACAAGGCTAGTTTTTAAAGCAGCCCTTTGTAGTCAATGAAAGCTGATTTCTACTCCGCTTAGACACACCGTCAGGAGTCCACCATTTATACACGTTCACACAAAGGCAAAACCAGTGGGACGCATGGAGCTTTTTCTCTGCAAGCCACAATCACAACTAATGGTGCTCATGAGGAATGTGTGCGTTTATATACATGTGAGGTTAAAATTGCGTGTTGGCTTGACCGTTATCTTTGCTTTTGTCACAAATGACTATTATGTGAGATGTTTAACACAAAAGATCACTTGGAATTCCCTCAGACAGACTCTGTATGAATTCACACATAACTTGTCTTTACATTTTATATGTGGAACACATTAACACATGGAAGCTTACCGTAATGTGGTACTGTCTCCAGATTTCTGGGCAGGCCTGTTAAAAACAGAAAAAGACATTGAGAAAATCCATTATTTACATGAAATGAAAGTCTGACAGCCCAGAAACACACGTCACATGTTTATTTTCTTTATTGATGCACTATATATTTTCAAGCACTGTTTTATTATCTTCATTTAAATTTAGAAACTATTCTTGTTAGTAACTATTCTAAACTTGTTAATGTTTTTGGAAGGCTTCATAAGGAAAACTAGTTCATGAAAGTAAATTCATAAATACAGTTGTGGCCGAAATTATTCGAACACTAGCGTTTTCACTAGCTAAAAATGGTTTTAAGTCAGTTATTTCTATCTTTTGCTGTAGTGTTTCAGTAGAAAATATTAGTTTACATTTCCAAACATTCATTTTGCCAATAATTGTAAAAAAAGTCAGATTTTTGTTTGCACAAGGAGTGTAACAACAGCCAGTGCTCCACACAGAGACCTGATCTCATTACCATCCAGTCTGTCTGGAATGACATGAAGAAACAGAACAAACTGAGACAGACTAAATCCAGAAGAACTGTGGCAACGTCTCCAAGATGCTTCGAGAAACCTACCTGCAAAGCTACCAGAAAAACTATGTGCAAGTGCACCTAGGGCAAAAGCTGCTTTAAACGCAAAGGATGATCACACCAAATCGTGATTTAACAGCATTCCTCATTTTTACACAAGTGCCTAAAACTTTTAACAGTACTGTAGCTTTGCAGGTAGGTTTCTCGAAGCTTCTTGGGGACGTTGCCACAGTTTTTCTGGATTTAGTCTGTCTCAGTTTGTTCTGTTTCTTCATGTCATTCCAGACAGACTGGATGATAATGAGATCAGATCTCTGTGTGGAGCTCTGGCTGTTGTCAGACTCCTTGTGCAAACAAAAATCTCACTGGATTATTACAATTAATGGCAAAATGAATGTTTGGAAATGTAAACTGATATTTCCTACTGACACACTACAACAAAATATAGAAATAACTGACTTAAACCCATTTTAAGCAGGTGAAAGTACTAGTGTGCTTATCATTTTGGCCACCACTGTACAATATAAAAATAAGGAGGATGTAAGAAGTGGAGATGAAAGAAGATGAGAGAATGAGAGAAAAGATGAAACAATGAGAGAAGAGACGAGACGAGACGAGACGAGACGAGAAATGGAATATGAAAAGGAAAAAAAATGGAACAAGGAAAAGGAAAAAGAAACTGAAAAGGAAAGGATAATAGCAAGATAAAAAAAAAGAGGTGCAATGTTGACAGCTCAAGCCGCCTCAACAGACACGAGCGAGGGTGTTTAGTGCATTTGCCCTCTGAGCTTCCTACATCTCTCTGAAAATTGAAAGTGCTGAGGGCACAGCAGCTGGACTCATTTATACAGTTAGCTTTTCATTTAACCCCACCTGAGAGCTGGGCAAAGAGGAAGGCAGAGGCTTCGAAACCCCCTGTAGGGTTTACCCTGCTGAGTGTATTGAAGGAAGCATTCAAAATCTTTAAGAATCTGCTTTCCTTTCCCTCACTCGCTGTGACAAGACGATACAGCAATGAAGCTATTAAAAAAATATTTTCATACTGCCAAATACCAAAGCTGGTGTTTTAACGTCCAGACTTGTTTGGGACTTTTTTTTGGGCATGAATTAAAGTGCAGCACTTACAGTGTTGTTCTATTTATAAGGAAGGTTTACTGCCTATTGGTTGTATAAAACTGACTAAAATATAAAAATGACTACATTTTTATAAGCTTAAATAAAGGCAGTGATTTAATAGCGTGAAAATAGAAGTCTGTCTAACACTGAGGAAAATCAGACTATTGAAGCAAGTTCACATTTTCACATCCAAATGAGCATTGTGGCAAATTAAACACAAATAGTGTTTGCAGTGGAACATGTTTTCAGAGTGATTAGTCATTTAATTTCGAAGAAGTGTTACAAAACATGAGAAAAAAAAGTTATATTAGAAAATAAAATAAAAAATGGTTTAAAGTAATAAAATAATATTGACAGCCTGAATATTTGTGTCTCGACTAGACTACCGTGTTCAAACTAAATGTACTGCTTGACATTTACATACCCCAAACATGTAACAAATATGTAAATATGAAGAACTGCGGTCATTCATTATGAAGAAGTACGTTACAGCAAACCAGAAACCGTAAAGTAAATGGACTGATATTTGTTAACTCTCAGAGTTCATTAACAAACGCCACATAGCAGTTTTTGAGACTGCTGTAATTATAGATTATAAGCATAATTAAAAGTCATGTTGTGCCGGCAGCTGAAGAATTGTTTGTTCAGTTAACCAGTAAGATCAACTAGGCTTTGCATTCTATACTTACTGCTTATTCTAGATTCCCAAACAATTAAAG
The DNA here is from genome assembly GCF_049309525.1 of Garra rufa. NCBI lineage: Eukaryota > Metazoa > Chordata > Actinopteri > Cypriniformes > Cyprinidae > Garra > Garra rufa. Next base: position 36,577,309 of record NC_133366.1, on the reverse strand, counting down.
GTCTTAGAGGGATGATGGGAATGATTGTTATCTTGTGATGTGAGAACTTACTGAGTTTAGATGATCAGAACAACAACTTACTGTACTTTGTCTAATAGAACGCAGGAGAATATCTCGAAGCAGGACTGTTTAACTGCACCCGAATCCTAAATGTGTTTGTTTGTCATGTTATGCATGAATGGGGGCAATTCCGTTTCAATTAAAACTATGCCAAAATTATATTAAAACTGTTTCCAAATCACAAGACAACAGAAGATGAACAAACTTAACTAGCTTTCACGATGAGGGAATGTGTTCTTGCGTTCAAAAACACCATTGAACAGCAGTAGAAAAGCAGGCCTACTATTTAGGTAATGTGATCTTAAATAATTCAATGCTCATTGCGTGAGTTGCTGAAAAAAATAAAACAATGCAAGATCAGTGCTAAAAGAAAAAAGAAACTAGTTATAAAATCGGTTTTCTTTCATCTCTCCTGCAGTTTCTAAAAGTATCATTTCAACTTGTTTCTCTTCCTCCCCCATTTCTGTCTCTCTCGGTGGGGTTGTTGTTGGGGGTGACGAGTGGAGCGTGTGTCCCACTCACAGCCTGTGAAGCGTCTGTCTTAATGAGAGAAAGAATGGCCCAAGAGATAGATACACACACACACACACACACACACACACACACACACACACACACACACACACACACACACACACACACACACACACAAACAAACAAACAAGCAACACACACACTGCAACACAATACACTCTGAACTCAATACACACACAGAGAGACACATCTCAGCTCCATGGTCTACACAACACCAACACACACATAGCACTACTCACATCATAGTAGTGTCCAGTCATGCCACAGCGGTGGCAGCATTTGTGCGTGTAAGCTCTCTCCAGACAGTCGTCATAAATGTGGCCGGGCAGCGAGCAGTTAGAACAGTGACGGTTCGGACAGGTCCTCATTAAGTGTCCGCGAAGCCCACATAATGAGCAACACGGCAACTTCTGCTCATAAACACAGACACAAACAGATTCCAAGTCACAAAAAGGACAACTTTAACACTATAAAGTTAGCATATGACATTGTCTTTAAAGCATTTATACCAGAAAATTTTAATTTTAGGTTAGGTTTCTTATTTTTTAAGAATTATAAGTGTCTTTTATGGTGAATATCTAAGATTTGTAATTACAATAATAATAGCAATAAAATATCTCAGTTTCTACAGCTATATTGTGCAAATAAGTCTGCACAAGTAATATTAACAATTTTCGAAACAGATTAAATATGACCCTGAACCACAAAACCTGGAGTAGAGGTGATTTTCTCAATCTTTTGATTTTTTTGCACCCTCAGATTCCAGATTTTCAAATAGTTGTATCTCGGCCAAATATTGTCCTATCCTATCAAACCATACATCACTGGAAAGCTTATCAGCTTTCAGATGATGTATAAATCACAATTTCGAAAAATTGACAGTTAAGACTGGATTTGTGGTCCAGGGTCACAAATAAAAAAAGAACAAAACAATCCTCAAATCTGAAATTTGTTATAGTTTAAACCAGGGTAATTTAACCTTGTAGCCTAGAAACACACATTACATTTTTTATAGCATTTTTTATATTAATTAAGGAAGTAGACCGAATAGTATGGTAACAGCATATGTGACCCTGGTCATAAGGTTAAATTTGACAAAACTGACAATATTTGACCGAGATACATCTATTTGAAATCAGAAATCTGAGGATGCAAAAAAAATCAAAAAGACTGAGAAAATCACCTTTAAAGTTGTCCAAATTAGGTTCTTAACAATGCATATTACAAATCAAAAATTACATTTTGATATGTTTACAGTAGGAATTTTACAAAAAATCTTCATGGAACATGATCTTTACTTAATTTCTTAATGATTTTTGGCATAAAAGAAAAATCTAAAATTTTGACCCATGCAATGTATTTTTGGCTATTGCTACAAATATACCCCAGCGACTTAAGACTGGTTTTGTGGTCCAGGGTCACATATATCATGACATTCTACAAGATATTATACTTAAAATAGGGCTGTCAAATGTTTAATCGTGACTAATCGTAACCAAAATAATAATAAAATAAAATAGTTTGTGTTTACATAATAATATAATATACAGTCAAACCAAACATTATTTAGGAAAATGTTCAGATACCAGACAAAATGTTTGATATTTTTTTACTAGCGAGTGCAGGACATTATAGTTCATTTATGTAAGTGAGGATAGCAAAATAAAGTAAACTGTGACATTATATCCAAAAATTCTTCATACAGTGAACTACCAATAAAACTGTTAAAAATTTGGGATCAAAAATTATTCAGACACTTTGACCTAATCATGTTTGGCTTAAGTGTTTATTCTTTAATTGCTAATGCAACCTCTTTACACCACAGACCGGACAAAATTAAGCATTACTTGGTAATTGGTCGACCTAAATTGGTATTATCTAATTGTGTGCTTAAATTTAACAGCTGAGAGCTGACAGCTATTCAACCTAATTCAGTTGTGAGACAGTCTACCAGAAGTTCAAGAGAAGAGAAACTGAGTTCTTGTCATTTTTTATTGTTTATTTTCCAAACAATAGTGAATAAATGGTGATAATGTGAGATAATGAGATAATGTTGAAGGTGACTGAATAATTTTTGGTTTGACTGTATTTAATTAAGAACAATTTTATATTTACATATTATATTTTAATAAGTATATATGTATAAAATATATACACATGTAAGTGTATGTATTTATATATAAACATATGAAGTGCTCACACATATGTGACCCTGGACCACAAAACCAGTCATAAGAGTACATTTTTTTTTAAAATTGAGATTTATACATCATCTGAAAGCTGAATAAATAAGCTTTTGTTAGGATAGGACAATATTTGGCAGAGATACAGCTATTTGAAAATCTGGGATCTGAGGTTGGAAAAAATCGAAATACTGAGTAAATCGCCTTTAAAGTTCTTAGCAATGCATAATACTCATCAAAAATTAAGTTTTGATATTACAGTAGGCAATTTACAAAATGTCTTCATGGGACATGATCTTTACTTAATATCCAAAACATTTTTGGCAAGAAAAATCAATAATTTTGACACACACAATGTATTTTTGGCTATTGCTACAAATATGCCCTTGCTACTTAAGACTTATATATTATATAAACACAAACTTTTATTTTGGATGTGATTAATCGTTTGACAGCCCTAACTTAAAATACTTAAATTGAATGCATCCGCGCTGAATAAAAGTCTTAACTTCTTTCTTAAAATCATTCTGACCCCAAAAACGGTAGTGTATTAAATACCCATATAGCAATTGCTTTTGACATACCAGTGAATTTAAATTACATATGCTTTTTATTTATATACAACTGTCTAAAAATTGATTCTGATTGGTCAAACGCAGCATTTTGCAAGAGTGGCTAAACTGTATAGTTGACAGTTTGTTTGGCTAATGCGGTACTATAGGTGTCAGCAGTTCATTGAGTGGAAATGGAGTGTAGTGGTGACTGGAGTGTAGCCAGATTGAAGGATGGATAATGACGTACCCGTGGTGTAGGGCAGTTTTTGGAGAGATGGCCGGTCTTTTCGCAGTTGTGACACTTGATGGTTTTTTCAGCGTAGTAACGGTTTGAGACACGCCTCAGGCCATCCCTTTTATTAGAGATCTGAGCCTACACACACACACACACACACAAACAGACAAAATGGTAATCACCTCATATGAAAGACAATCTTTAAAAACAATTATTTTCTGTTTAATAAAATTTTTTATAAAATTACAGTATTATCTTTTTATTACTTTAAAATAGAAAAAAAAACCACCAACTTACCTGCTTATCCCTTTCTGATACAGCCCAGTTCTGTTTATTCTCTACAACATTTGAATTTTCTACAAAAAAAAGATCAGCACATAAGAAAAACATACTGAAACCTTCATGAAATTAGTTAAAACTTTAATAAGAGATTGTGTGTGATTATGTGTGTGCGAGGATAGTACAAGAGGCCCACTCCCCTAATTTGACCTTTTTTTTTTTTTTTAAACTCATTCTCAAGAGACAGAGAGACCGTTACTACAGCAATACACAGCTGCACATCAACACACACTGCATTAAAATACACCACACACACACATACATACATACATACATACAAAACACTGAAAACTGAATACAAAGTAATGAAAATTCACAAAACACCTTACGGGGAGCTGACCAGGGTCATACTGATACTAATTGTACTGAAAAATTATACTGATTCATGAAACAAAATTTGAATTCATATTTTCACAGGCAAAAAGAAAACACACACAATTATAGATATTCACTTAAACACAAAACAATTCAAATGGTTTTTATAAAAACAAACCATATACGTTCATTCATCAACGTGTTTGCTTTTTAAATCTACACACCCAACACATCGCAACAATGCCCCCCAAACATCCCCGAGGACCCCCAGCACAATAAACAGGAAACATTTCCTTTAATCCCGATGCCCCCCTTCTTTCTTTCTCTCTCAGACACACACACACACACACACACACACACACACACACACACACCTCCGTGTCTCTACGTGGGGGAAATGCCTCGTCAGTCACGGCCCAGCAATCACACAAAGCCAGAGAAAGGAGGACCTCACTATGGTAATCCTGCCAGGCCTATTCACAATGACACACACACACACACACACCAAAGATACTATAATGTACTTCTCATATGAATATTAGGAATATTTTCATAAATCCACCCAGTTTTCACATCAAATCCCTGCTTATACACTTAAAACAGTATGTGGAGTTTTTCCCCAATTGGCATCAACACAAAATATACGCCACCACCAAAGGGGGCGCTAGAGAGTAAGCCATATTCAACATTACAAAAAACCTTTCGCTTTCCATATAGCGAGACCGAGATGGAGGGATGGAAAGTAGAGCAAGGGAGGGGGGAATAGTGGAATAGCGGAATAGCGACAGATGCTACTTGTACGTCTCATAGGTATGCTAATTAACATAGAACCAACAAATAAAAATAAGAGGTGTGCGCGCAGGGTGCAACTTCATCAGTGTGTGCGTGTTTTAATGAATTCCAGCTGACTAATAGTCTGAGAGAGAAGAAAGCTGGCGTGCGCCCGGCCACCAGCGTCGGGTCCATGGAGAACAAAACGGATGTGTAGGAGAAACTAATTAACCATGAACACAAGCTCCCATTAGAGAGAAAGAGACTGAGACACTATTCTGACTTCAAGAGTACTCTGTGTGTAGGGAACAGGCCATGTGAAGGCGTATCTCAAAACACAAACTGTCTGGGACTCTTTCTAAGTGTTCCTCTCACAGCTGAATCACAGCCCTGAACTAAACTGCTACTGAAACTTGTTAATAGGATCCTCCTTGGAAAATTCTTTTAGCCAGGTCTGAAGTAAACAAGAGGCCACAAAGAATGTCACAATCAATATACAATACCATTCAGAATTTATGGAAGAAGCAAGGCTGCATTTACAGTTGAAGTCAAAAGTTTACATACACCTTGCAGAATCTGCAAAATGTTAAGTCTTTTAGCAAAATAAGAGGGGGCATACAAAATGCAAGGTATTTTTTTATTTAGTGCTGACCTGAACACTATATTTCACATGAAAGATGTTTACATTAGTCCACAAGAGAAAATAATTGTTGAATTTATAAAAATGACCCTGTTCAAAAGTTTACATGTTTTTTTTTTTCAGTGATAGTTGTTCATGAGTCCCTTGTTTGTCCTGAACAGTTAAACTTTTCTTCAGAAAAGTCCTTGGTTTTTCAGCATTTTTGTGTATTTTAATCCTTTCCAACAATGACTATGATTTTGAAACCCATCTTTTCACACTGAGGACAACTGACAAGCTCATATGCAACGATTACAGAAGGTCCAAATGCTCACTGAAGCTTCAGAAGGAAAAATGATGCATTAAGAGAGAGTACACTTTTGAACGGAATGAGGATGTGTACATTTTTCTTCTTTTACCTAAATATAATATTTTTTTCATTTAGTACTGCCCTTCAGAAGCTACAGATGATACTTACATGTTCCCCAAAAGACAAAATAAGTTAAATATACCCTGATCTTCAAATTCTTAATGCATAGTTTTTCCTTCTGAAGCATCAGCGAGTGTTTGAACCTTCTGTAATAGTTGCATATGAGTCCCTCAGTTGTCCTCAGTGTGAAAAGATGGATTTCAAAATCATACAGTCATTGTTGGAAAGGGCTGTGGCTGACGCAGGTAACAACACAGTTTTGAAAATCAAGTATGTGGACTATATGTTAACATCTTTTATATGAAATATCTTATTGAGGTCAGTACAAAATTAAAAATAACATGCATTTTGCATACTCCTCTTATTTTGGTAAAACAATTAACATTTTCAGATTTTGCTAACTTTTGACTTTAATTGTATTTGATCAAATACAGTTGAAAAGTATTTCTTTAACTGCTTTTTTATTTTAATATACTCCTGCAATAGCTAACCTGAATAGTCAGAAGCAATTACTCCATTCTTCTATGTCACATGATCCTTAAAAAAAACATTTTAATATATTGATGGTGCCATTATAGTGGTTAAAGATTAGGTCAGGTTATAGGTTTAAACCCAACATGATCCAAACAGACTGGTGCTGTCATGTCCTTTGATGTCATTTTGGTTAATTGGCTCAAAACAGATGACCACCCATGAGCCATATCATATCTGAGATTGCATACTTGGGGTCAAGCAGCAACCGACCAAGAGCCTTTGACATGAATAAGAATGCTAACAGATCATTTTCTCTAGGAATTATATGGACTTGTTTAGACTGATCTATTAAATACCATTACTGTAGGCTCACTCAGCCAGACGTCTGACTATTAGCTTGCCATTTTTGCATGTACAATGCATTTGAAGGAATTTGAGGCTACCAATATTGAACAAGGCATTTGTAATGAGACATATTTCCAAATGAAGCAGAATATTCAGTGAGGGGGGAAAAAAAGGTTGAGCAGGATGCTATTGATTGATTTGAACTGACTGGATCGAGAAAATGAGGTGTTCAATACCATAAAAGATCTAGACCTTGATTTTGAATATATAATCAATGGTCAAAACACTACAGTGTCTACCCAAATAGGGAAGCTGCTGAAGATCAAGTTCACCCTCAAGAGAATCTACAAGTACGTCAATGCCTTTTTCAAGTTTATTGGTTATTCACAGTTATATTACTGCTAAATGGCATTCAGTTTTTAGAGAGCCTAAATCACTTACAACAGTATCTTAAAATTATGTTAAATAGCTTTGTGGCTATTCATATTATTTTTTCTTCTCATGTGGCCTAGGTGTAATTTTAGAGGCAGAGAAACATATTACAGATCGATACAATATTGCATACTTCTATTTAAAAAATACATACATGTAATTACATCTGTAATTAATTTCTGTATTTACATATATAGTTACACTGTTGACCCATCCCTTACACCTTAACCCACACTTAAACCTACCCATATTCAAACCTGTCCCTAATCTTAGCCGTATTCCACCTCAATAGCAGCCAAAGTGTTTTTGCAATACAATATGCATACAATAAGTACTTTGTACTTATTTGAAGTAAGTAAGTACATAGTTGTTAAGGCCACCTAATATAAAGTGAGGCCAACCAGGTAAATCACATGGCTTACTTTTACCAACTTTTTAAATCATCAAAGTTTTGGGGCAATGGACTTTCAGTGGAGGAGCAGACATCTCCCAGGTTTTATTAAAATTAAAAATTATCTTCAGTTGTGTTTTGAAAATTAACAATAGTATTATGGGTTTGGAACTACAAGAGAGTGAGTAAACTATGATAGAATTTTCATTTTTGCCCTTGAAGCAAGCAATCGGGGTACTGTGTTTGTATCGACAGCACATAACATCCCATACCAAACCAGTGACACACGCATCCATCCTAAGCACCTCTCTCCGCACTCGTCTCCCTTAACAACCTCCCTCAAGTGTAACCATTCAGCCTCCTCCAGCAGACTCCCCAGCACAGGGAGGGGGAACATGGGACTGAACCCTAAAAAAGCTGATCAAAGCCTCAAGCAGGCCCCGCCGTTAACCAGTTTTGCGGGCCCTTTGTGCGGTGCTGTTGACTTCTGCCACTGGGCTGGCGGAGGGGACAAAGAGAGCGGAAGAGAGGCCAGCAGTCAGATTAACACAGCCATACATAACAATGGAGCCAGAGTGTGTGCGACCCCGTGTACCTTTGTGTATGAGGGTGTACATTTAAGAGAGGGAAAGAGGGACAGGAGAAGTTGCTCATGTTCAGTCCCACTTTTGGTTCTTATTGCAGGGCTCAACAATATAGACAGCTTGATGGATCAGTGTAAATGTCATCAATGTAAATGTTTCAGGACAACTTGACCTATTTGGCTAACATATTACTATTCAAAAGTTGTTTTTATGAAAGAAATACTTTTATTCAGTAAGAATGTATTACATTGTTTGTTTACATTGTTAGAATAAGAAAATCCATTTTGAATAAAAGCTGTTCTTTTCAACTTTCTATTCATCATAAAATGTTTTTAAGCACAGAATCAGCATATTAAAATTATTTTTAAAGGATCATGTGACACTGAAGACTTAGCTTTGAGTTGAAAATTCAGCTTTGCTGTCATAGGAATAAACTGCAGTTTTAAAAAAGAAAACAGTTTTACAGTTTTTACTGTATTTTAATCAAATAAATATGTGACCCTGGACCACAAAACCAGTCTTAAGTCGCTGGGGTATGTTTGTAGCAATAGCCAAAAATACATTGCATGGGTCAAAATTATTGATTTTTCTTTTATGCCAAAAATCATTAGGAAATTAAGTAAAGATCATGTTCCATGAAGATTTTTTGTAAAATTCCTAATGTAAATATATCAAAATGTAATTTTTGATTAGTAATATGCATTGTTAAGAACCTAATTTGGACAACTTTAAAGGTAATTTACTCAGGATTTTGATTTTTTTTGCACCCTCAGATTCCAGATTTTCAAATAGATGTATCTTGGCCAAATGTTGTCCTATCCTAACAAACCATATATCAATAGAAAGCTTATTTACTGAGCTTTCATATTATATATACATCTCAGTTTTGTAAAATTTAACCTTATGACTGGTTTTGTGGTCCAGGGTCACATATAGCCTTGGTGAGCAAAACAGACTTTTACAAAACATTTACAAATCTTACCGATCCAAACTTTTGAATGGTAGTGTAGATGAGGTTTTATCACATTTCTGTATCGTATCAAAGTTCGAGTATCAAACACAGACCAGTAATATTTAAGTATGCAATACATTTTTGTCTGTCTTAATTCATATGAATTCAGCTAGTTTAGTATAATTTAGAACTATTAAATAAAATTAGTGTTGTCAAATCGATTCATCGCAATTAATCACATCCGAAATAAAAGTCTGTTTACATAATATATGTGTACTGTGTATATTTATATGTACATAAATATACACAGTACACACAGTACATGTATTATGTAAATACAAACTTTTATTTTTTGAATGCGATTAATCGCGATTAATCGATTTGACAGCACTAAATAAAATATTAAATAAAATATGATTTAGGCAAAATAAGAAAAATGAACATCTTCATTCTGTTCAAAAGTTTACACCCCACAGTGAGTGTTTGAACCTTCTGTAATAGTTTCATATGAGTCCCTCAGTTGTCCTCAGTGTGAAAAGATGGACTTCAAAACCATACAGTCATTGTTGGAAAAGGTTAAAATACACAAAAATGCTGAAAATCCAAAGAATTTGTGGGACCTGAAGGATTTTTCTGAAGAACAGCCTGCAGTTTAACTGTTCAGGACAAATAAGGGACTCGTGAACAACTACAGTTGCGATCAAAATTATTCAACCCCCTTGACCTGCAAGACATTTTGCTGCAGAGAACAACATTTTGAGAAAACAATTCAACAAAGGCATCAGTACACTATTAGAGAAAGTTTATTCATACACATTTGAGTAATTTTGAGAATGTAAGTTGATGACTAATGAAAGAAAAATAAATTGTCTCTAAATGTTCATGTCCAAAATTATTCAACCCCCAAAAGTAAAATCTGGTGCAGAATCTTTTATTCTTTAAAACTAGCAATAAACACTGCTTGAAAGTGTTTAGAAGCTTCTGTCACCTCTCTACTGCAATCTTGGCCCATTCCTCGCCTGAAAAAGCTTTTAGACCACTGATAATATTTAGTTTCACATTGCTACTGCTTTCTTCAAATTCAACAAAATATTTTCAATGAGAATTAAATCTGGAGACTGAACAGGCCACTCAAGAACATTCTATGACTGATCCCTGAACCAAGCTTAAGTAGATTTGGATGTGTTCTTTGGGATGACTGTCCTGCAGGAAAGACAATTGATTAATAGCTTCAGCCTTTGCACCAAAGGCATCACAATTCTTGTAAAAATGCCCTGATACTTCAAAGAATCCAGGATGTCCTTCATACAGTCATGTTTTCCACTTCCTGCTAAAGTAAAACAACCCCATAACAGGACTGATCCACCTCAATGTTTGACAATGGAGATGGTGTTCTTCTGCTTACAAGTTTTGCCTTTTTTGCACCAGACATACCGCTGATCCATGGGTCCAAAAAGTTCCAGTTTGGTCACATCACTCCAAAAAACATTCTTCCAGAACTCCACAGGTCTATCCAGATCAATTTTAGGATGTTCAAGTCGGTCTTTTTGTTCTTCTTGGTCAAGAATGGTATTCGGCAAGATGCCACAACATGAAGGCCATACTTGTCTAGTGTTCATCTTGTGCTCTGCATTGAAATGTTTTTCCTCCTTTCGTTGGGTCATCTTGCAAGTCTTTGGCTGTACTTTGCAGGTTTTTCTCAGTTGCTCTGATCAAACATTTTATGATATTGTGTTTTTTTGTTCAACACCCTCAAAGGTTTTCTGGTGCAACACACTTTAAACTAAAGAATAATGCTGCCAGCTGTGTCTCTAGGGACTTTTAAATGTCTTGAAAATCTTCATACAGCCTTAGACTTTATAATATAATAAAACAATTTCTTCTCTATAGCTTTTGTGAGAGCTCTGTTGACTTTACCATTATTTGCTACTCAACTTCAGCACATGCATGGACTAACTGTATGAATGTGTAACAGCTCAAGCTCATTCTGTTTTTAAATAGTGTTTCTAAAGGCTTTATTGTGTTTTAAGACAATTTTGTTCCCCACCATAAAAATAACTGACTAAAAAACAGCAATGTTGAACAGGGGTTGAATAATTTTGAACATGAACATTTAGAGCCAATTTATTTTTCTTTCATTAGTCATCAACTTACATTCTCAAAATTACTCAAATGTGTATGAATAAACTTTCTCTAATAGTGTACTGATGCCTTTGTTGAATTGTTTTCACAAAATTTTGTTCTCTGCAGCAAAATGTCTTGCAGGTCAAGGGGGTTGAATAATTTTGATCGCAACTGTATCACTAAACAGAAAGAAAAAAAAAAGAAAAAACGCAGCTGTGGATCATTTAGGTAACAACAAAGTATTAAGAATCAAGTGTAAACTTTTGAACAAGGTCATTTTTATAAATTCAGCTATTATTTTCTTTTGCGGACTACAAGTAAACGTCTTTTATGTTAAACATTTTATTCAAGTCAGTACTAAATAATAAAAAACATGCATTTTGTATGATCCCTCTTATTTTGGTAAAATAATTAACATCTTGCAGATTCTGCAAGGTCTATGTAAACTTTTGACTTCAGATATTCTTGGAAATTTTTGCTTTTGTAAAAATAACTAATCACTTGATTCGCAAAGGTTTGCCAAGTTAAACATTATTCGATAACAATTTTCAAATAATATTCAGAGACTGATTGAGGCACTAAATAATAAGTTCACAAGCAGAACTGAATATTCCACTTTATATCTAGTGTTTCCCATATAACCCATCATAGAAATTCCACAGCATTATTTTAATTACTTTTTTGGCCACTCTGGTTTAATCTGTTTTAGATAAACCCGCCTCCAAATGGCATGCAAAACGAACTGTGGCTGGTCGCTTTCTCTTCCTGTCTAAGTGGGCGTTTCTTGGCTAGAATAAGCTGCAATGTGGACCAGAGCCTTTGCCGTTTAGTGAAAGGTCTGGCTACGCGAGACTAGCGATACAGAGAAGGGTAGATTCCCCACAGAAGGGCAGACATGGGGGGTCAGCAGCCTTCACAGACCCCCTGACAAATACTTGACATGGACCACGGAGCAAATGCATTACGTCCCTATTCACCCTGCCTGGAGCAGACCTTAATCCAATCAAAGAGTGATCAAACACACATACGCACACACGCACACACACACACAGCGTTCGCGCCTGCTTGACCAAAGGCATGTCTTTCTCTCGTCCAGGCCTCCATTCTCCTGTTCCTCCACTTCCTTCATCAGCTAAATAATCTCCTCGCTCATTCTCATTTCCTGTCAGAATCCATCCCTCCAAATCGCTTTCATACCTTCTGTGCAGCCCTTTCACTCTCTTCATTATTTTTATGGTCTTTTCGCTATTTTTATGGAAATGATAGTAGAGAGAAAACAGGAAATGAATGGGGAATACGAATGTAAAATGTTGCGAGCTGGATTCAAACACTTATTTCTCACATGAGCAGCATTTACTAATTCACAACTCGGTTCTCTCTGTTCACACCATTCTATATTCTCAAAACTTTTGTCTTTGTATCAGAGACGCCAGATTTACATCCACACGGGCAATTAAACTCTACTTGACAGAGGAGACGGAAGGCAGAATTCAAATGAGCGGTGAAGTGAAATGCATCATGGTCCGTGAACAGACCACAGTGAGTTAGGTGAGCAGTGGTGAATGTGAGTGTGAAAACCAAACAGTGTGTAACAACGCCACACTTCAAAGACAAAACACACACACACAAAGGTACCTCACTACAAGAGACTGGAGATACGCGTGCTTACAAACATACTCGCTAGCGTTTCACACTCGACTAAATTCAAGCATCCGGTTGGATCACAAACAGAACATGTTGGAAGAGAGGACCAGGACATGAAATCAAGCAGAAAGAGACAGACATGTTGAGACAGAGATGAAATGAGAGAGATAGAGAGAGAGAGAGATCTCCCTCTCGGTCAATACATCATGTACAGGTCGATTATGGATTACAGTGGCACATTTCATTTCATTTCATGCTCAGTCTTCATGTTTGCAGCACTGCTGTGGAGCCTTGCAACATGGATTACACTGATATCTCTATTGCACACTCACAACTTTGGACCACCTTTGCAACATACACACGCACACACACAAACAATTTTATTGTAGTTTCTGTTATGATATTGTTTTTAAAGGGATAGTTTGCCCAAATCTGAATTCTGTCATTAGTTACTCACCCTCATGTCATTCCAAACTTGTATGCCTCGACTTTACCAGAGAAGCATACAAACAGAATTTATTAAACAATCATGCAACCCTTGCATGTGACCCTTGTTCTTTTTTAGCATCTACAGTTCCATAAATAAATAAATAACTACTTATAGGTAACTACTAACTACTTATAAAATAAATAAATAAATAAAAAATAACCCAGCGCTAGGTAAAATATGGATAAACCCAGTGATTGGCTTGTTTTGACCCAAAAATGAACTCAGAAAATTTAAAAATTAACAAGTTGAATAAATAATATTCTAATAAATGTTCACCTTTTGTTTATTGCAGACGCCTTTAGAAAACCAATGTTCTCTATTCCGGTTCATGTTAGGGTATGTCAAAAAATTCCCATCTCCAACTTTAAAATCATCCCACATCGCTGCAAAAGTATACCGACCCAGTGTTTACAAAATTAACGTGCAAAGAAGGTCAAAGGCCCTTTACAAAAAAGCAAAACTAAAACAGCGATGTAGGATGATTTTGAAGTTGTAGAAGAAAATGAGATGAGAGTTGACACAGAGCTAGACAAGTATTAAAAGTATATGAATTTTACATCTTTTTTAGAAAATAACAGATTGTTTTGCTAGATCCTTCTCACTCGAGTTGGAACATTTAGAGCTTTGAAGCTGCATTTAAACTGCATTTTGGAAGTTCAAACTCGGGGGTACCATAGTAAGTCCATTATAGAAATGTGTTCCTCAAAAAACAATTTTTTTATGACTGAAGAAAGACAGACATGTACATCTTGGATGACAAGAGGGTACATTAAATGTAAATTTTTGTTCTGGGAGTGAACTACTGAATATGCTTGAATAAGTATGCAAAGTGTAACAATTTCTCAAAAAGTTGTCCCAACAGCAAAGACGTTTGGTGCATCAAGAGGGTGTTTATGGAATGAATTACATACAAATCATACACATTTTTTACATACAAATCACTTTATGATCCCTCTTTTAAACAGTAAATAAAGATCTTGCAGATTTTCAGAAGAAATGTACAGCCAAACCAAAATTTTCACACATTATCACAGATTGTTTGCTATAGTGGACTTCTATGGTGCCCTGAGTTTGAACTTCCAAAATGTAGTTTAAATGCAGCTTCAAACAATCCCAAATGTGGTTGTAAACAATGCCAGCTGAGGAAGAAGGGTCTTATCTAGCGAAACGATCGGTTATTATTATTATTATTATTATTATTATTAAATACAATTTATATACTTTTTAACCTCAAACACTCGTCTTGTCTTGCTCTGTCTGGACTGTTCAAGACAGTTAGGGTATGTCGAAAATGTCCCATCTTATTTTCTCCCTCAACCTCAAAAATCATTTTAAAAATCATGCTACATCGCTGCAGAAGTACTGACCCTGTGACATGAACAAGACATGAACATCTTGAATGACAAGGGGGTGAGTACATTATCTGTAAATTTGTGTTCTGGAAGTGAACTTCTCCTTTAACAATTAAGTGTCTAAATAATTGTCTCCACTGTTTAAAGAATTTTTGGGTATAATGTGTCACAGTTTACTTTATTTTGCTATCCTCACTTACATAAATGAACTACAGTGTCAGTAGTAATTATAATTAGATTTATATGAAAACATAAAATAGAGAAATAAAAGTCCTCATTTGGACAGCCAGGTAACGCTTGTCAATGAAGACGTACATTAAGGATACCCCCAAGTCTGCCAAACAATCTGCCAATCAGTTCATATTACACCAACTCTGCAGGTAGTACAACATGGTACTGGGGCATGTGGCCAAATCGGTGCCCCATACCCAAGACTCGGTACGTGCTGCCATGCTCCTGGCATTCCTGACTCTCCGTTTAAAGGGGGAGGTGGGGCAGGTGGCCAAACCTGTCTGTCAACGTACCATTGCCTCTTGCAACCCAGAGGGGGCCCAATTACTGCCCAGCGGGGCGCGGTATGGCAACAGCACGGCAACCACACGGCAACCATACGCTCCAATCAGAGTGGCAGACGGGTAAGTGACAGGAGATAAGGGAAGAGAGTCACATGGGATTGAGAAAAGCACATGCACACACTCAACATGACTCTTTGTACTTGGTAATCTGATGTCAAGTTAATGAAAAAACAAAAACAAAGCCTTCAACCATCAAAAAAAAAAAAAAAGATACAGTCCATCCAAGAGCTCACCAAAATAAATTCTGGCATTATTTATTCTCATGTCATTTCAAACTCGTATGACTTTCCTTCCTAGTGGAACACAAAAGGAGAAATTCTGAAGAATGTTGATGCTGCTTGTTTCAGAACAGTGGCAAGAGGCCTGTCCAGCTCCATAATGGACTAAAAACTAATCCAAATGTCTATTTCCACAATATAGCTCTCAAATTGCATTCAGGTTTAAAGCACAATGTTTTCTGTAAATAAAAACCTTTGGTCTGTTTTAGTCTATCCCTAACACAAAGCTATAAGCTATATGAAGACTCAAAATGTGTTTATTCATTTAATTTAATAAAAATTATTCCAATAACAATTATTATTTTAAGTCATCTGGACTACTTTTGTGTTGATTTTGTCATTTTTAGGAGCTTGAACAGCAATTTCTCATGAATACAACATACGACAGCGTAAGCTAGGTATTACACTTTACACTAACATTTTAAATATGGATATTTTTCTACACAAATGCATTGATTCACTTTAGAAGGTCTTTATAAACGCCCCACAGCCATGTGGAGCACTTTTTATGATGTATGGACAGCATTTTTTGCTTCAAAATCTTTAAAATGATTGAGCTTGGAAAAGCCAGGACATTAATATAACTCAGATTGTAGTCTGAAAGAAGAAAGTCATAAACATCTAGGAAGGCTTGAGGGTGAACAAAGGATGTGGTTATTTTCATTTTTGGGTAAACTATCCCTTTAAGGGTTTTATAATGACATGAAACTAAAAAGTAAATAAAAAAGACATAATACACAGAATTATTATGCACTGTAAACATTCGCAACTAAGATTTTAAATGCCATTTTTTAAATAAATAACATTTATTTTTTCAGGAGTGATTAAAGTTATCTGAATCCTCTAATGTAAGAAAGAAATGAAAAAAAAAAAACTGAAAAAAAAAAAATACGATATGCAAATAATGTATACTCGATCTAAGGAAAGTACTGGCAGTCAAGTGCATCGATAGAAACAGCTTGTGTGCACATGCACATCTCCGTCTCGATTAGTCACATGTTACAGTCTATGACAAACCTCCTTCAAGAGCCCACCAGAGAAAAGTGTCCACAGCTTGCCCTACCATACAAATCATACCAGCACTAAAACACCACGCCTATGTTTATATGTGCTAAATACTATTGATTTGTCACTTGATTAGTCAGTTTTGGAGCTAGTATAGGATATAGCCGGTTACTAAATGTATGTAAGATAAAGTAACATCATTACTACCAGTCACAATGTTGTGGTTAAATCACATTCACATTTCCTGTGAAGAAACACTTTCAGTCTTACTGTAAAAAAAACAAAAAAAAAACATCAAATTTACAGTAAAAAACTGTCAGCTGTGGTTGCAAGAATTTTACTGTAAACAAAAATACAGTGGCAACATTTTAAGTTTTATGGATTTAACTACTAGTATTTCACTAACTGATATAATGTTAGTATGCCAACCTACTACAGTTCTGAAATCTGTTTAGTACCTTTGTATTACACTAATAAGCACCAAAAGCAGGTGGTGATGAGAAAGTCACATGATGAACCAAAACTTATCACAAGCAGCTTTTTCACAAGCTGAGAAAGAAAAGACTAATATATATAGAATGTGCGCTGTGTCATTCACACAAATACTAAACACTATCATGGTAACACACAATACAAAAATAATGCAATAAACATTAATTTAACAACATAAGACGTAACATACATCCCTAATAAACATAACTGGTAAGAAAAAAACATCAAATGTGAAATATGTACACTCTTTTTCCATTTCCAAATACAATATTTTACAGTAAAATTACATATAATGTATATTAGTGTTTCACCGTATATTGTAAGGGAACTTGCCGTTAACAATTCATAGGTTTTTACTGTATAATTTTTAGCCTTTTACCGTTAAAAATAGTCTATTCCAAACACAAAGTTCACAGTATCAGAAGACCCTGGAACACAAAACCAGTCATAAGGGTTCATTTTATAAAATTGAGAATTATACATCATCTGAAAGTTGAATAAATAAGCTTTCCATTGATGTGATTATTGGCTTTTTGAAAATCTGAAATCAGACGATGCAAAAAATTCTAAATATTGAGAAAATCGCCTTTAAAGTTGTCCAAATGAAGTTCTTAGCAATGCATATTACTAATCAAAAGTTAAGTTGATTTATTTACAGTAGGAAATTCACAAAATCTCTTCATGGAACGGAACATGATCCTTACTTCATATCCTAAAGATTTTTGGCATAAAAGAAAAAAATTGACTTATACAATGTACTGTTAGCTATTGCTACAAAAAAAGTGATACTTTCGACTTCGGTTTTGTGTCACACTGTCAGCATAATATGCAGGTCAAATGAAAATTGTCTATAAATTGTGCATTTTGCTGGCACATGTTGCTGGTAAAAGGGGCTCTTAAACATTATATTCCTATCAGAATCACTGACTGCAGTCTCAAAATATTGGCTAGCTTTTAAAACATGGACATTCTAATCTGCGGACAACTTTATCTTCTATACGAACGTATCCTATATCTAAAAGACTCTGCCTGTAGAGTCTCCACAGCTTGCTGTGTGTTTTAAAATCATCCCCAAACATCCCCATCACACAACAAGCAGACTTAATATTCCAAACCTTTGGTTTTTCTTCTGCGTCTATGTACGTATAAACACACGAGAAGCAAAAATTAAATACTTAATAAAACCACTAGCTTGCGACTTCAATTTCATCCTGATGAAAATTCTCCTCTGGGAGTGTTTTTCTATCAGGCTGAGGGGCAGATCGACTTTTCATGATTGTTATTATATGAAAAGAGATAAACACCATCATTAATCGGCTACATTCCCTTTCCCTTATCGCCGTGATAGGAGGAGAGGAGGGCAGGAGGGCTTTTCTTCCTCCCATCCAACCCACACTGTAATTAGGCCTCCCTTTCATTCACTCACTCACTAAAACGTGAACGTGCACACACAGACACACACACAAGGGATGCGAGAGACAGCCATGTTCAGCAAATTAAAAATTTGTCATTAAGTGGAATTTACCATAATGCAGTTTTATCTTCCAGCGGTTGGGGGGGTTGATGAAGAGTGTGTGTGTGTGTGTGTGTGTGTGTGTGTGTGTGTGTGTGTGTTTGTGTGCATGTTATGGGTCTGGGGTGTTAGGGGGTGTGTGTGGGCAGTGGGGCTTCTGTAAATTGAAAAACCAGAATAATCCTGCCCTTTCTATCGCCCTCTTCAGTCACACACACACACACACACACACACATACCGCAAATCCATAGCCATTGGGGTAATTAAATAATAGCGCTTTAAGATTCTAATTTGTTTTTTTTTTCCTTTTCCGCCCGAAGCCCATCATTGGACTTTAGGCAAGGGGGTAACAATATAGGATGGATATAAAACAGGTGGGAACAGAAGACACACACACGCACATACGCATTAAATATAACCACACAAATTAGATTAGGAAACATAAAGCTGGCATTATTAAAAATGATATCTCTCAGTCTTGAATTATAATGAAAGACAATAGGAATTATTTCTACTCTTCCCACAAGAGATCAAAGAAAAAAGTCGACGGGGGGGTCTGGGAGGACTGCACTGTTCAGCTCGGACAACCTGGAATAAAATATGAGTTTGGGTGGGGTTCAGTTCCACCAGATTGACAGCAGGCAGCATGCGTAAAAATAACCGTTGCATTGAAACAAACACTACAAATGTGGCGTTTCCACAAACGGAGCATCAAGGAATACTTCAACAAAAATCTAAATCCCCTGTTGGTAAACAGGAAGCATAAAATAAAGACATATTTACCCTTAGTTTTTATTTCCTACAAAGTTGGAAAACAGAAAACTAGTTATTGGAGAAAAATCAAGAATAGTAGACACAGTTTATTTGTTGTGAGACCATTATTAGCTACAGATATATTTATACAAAAGAAAAGTAACAAGTGACAAAATCCACTTACAATTAAAATCTATAAAGAAACAATGTTAGTTTGGCATGATTATCAACACATGCTTTTATTTCTTTATTTTGTGTGTTTATTATTTATTATTCTAACCATTTGTTTCCCAGGACCACAAAACCAGCCATAAGTATTTATGAAAAAACCTAGATTTTTCTTTGATGTCAAAAATCATTAGGATATTAAGTAAAAATCATGTTTCATCAAATTTCCAACTGTAAATATATCAAAATGTAATTTTTGGTTAGTAATATGCATTGCTTAGAATTTAATTTGGACAACTTTAAAGGCGATTGTCTCAATATTTTGATTTCTTTGCACCTTCAGATTTTAGATTTTCAAATAGTTGTATCTCAGACAAATATTATTCTATCCTAACAAACCATACATCAATTGAAAGCTTATTTATTCATGATGTATAAATCTAAATTTCAAAAAAACTGACCCTTATGACTGGTTTTGTGCTACACGGTCACATTTGTGGTATTTTCAGTGAATTAAAAATGCTTTCTTTTTTAAAAATCTTAAATGGTTTCAATAAAAATAAATAGCAGGCTAAAGTGTCAATAAAAAGTATATTCTCTCAGTTCCCTAACAGATTATTTAGTATGAATTAGCATGAACATTTCTGTCTAAATACCGTTATTATTTAGTGTTGCTTTAATAAAACCAAAGTAATTTTTCTAAAGGGTGATTTCAGTTTCATTACTATGGCTTAGCGTTACTAATAAACGCCGACTGAGACGATATGTCTAATTTTTAAACAGTCACATTAAATTCCATCAAACAAAAAGAGATTAAAAAAGGCTAAGAGATGTCAGGCGCGGAGGCGAAGGGAAGGGGAAAAGACAGATGGCGGGGCTATGGCTGGGTGAAAGAGGGGTAACGGGGAGGGGGCAAAGGAAGCGACAGAGAAAGAGAGAGAAGGTGTAACGAGAGGGTTTGCCTGTCCATCTTCACCTCACTCTCTTCCCCAGGGCATTCCTCCCTTTCCTTCTAGCTCATTCTCCCGCTCGTAATTCTCATTTATCGGGTCTTCCCTTGTTATTCCGAGCTCTTGTTTATTCATTATGTTGGTTCGCTCATTTCAGCTGTTTTCCTCCATTACAGACAGACTATGCAGATTAACAGAGGACGGCTTTTGTTTGATGTTGTTTTTTATTGAGCATCATTAAATGTTTAGGGAAATTTCACAATATATACATCAATTTACAGTGATAATTAATGGATATTTGAAATGAAAGGATAAAATGGTTTGCATTCGATGACAGACAGGACTAAATTTTTCTTCTCAGAAACCATTCATCTCTCCACCCATCCATCTCTCACTCTAGTCATCCCTCCATCCGACTTTGTTTTTCTCAGTCTTTGACAGGTAATAACATCCAAAAGAGAACCCAACTGACAAGCCCATTTGAATGTGTGTTTAATATGATAACGATAGACTGGGGTAGTTCCTCAGACCCCACCTGACTTCACAGCATCCTGTTCTCTCGCCGCTATCCGTCCTTCCAATGGAAAGCATTAAAAATCCTTTCAAACTATTGAATTACAAAGTCTCTATACATATATCTAAAAGCATAATTACGTCAAACGAGGCGTTTTTGAGATTGACCATGATTTCGTTTTGTTTTCAACGGCCGGTGAATGGGAATACTAGGGGCATAAATTTGAGCGCATCAAAATCGATATTTTTACAACACTAAGAAGGCTCGACACACCATGAAACTTTGCTCGAAGTATCACCTGGGTCTCTACACATGAACTCGAGCATTGAGAACATTGTTTGTGTGCACAGAGTTTACTAAAAAGAAAGTTTTTGAACAACTCAATTTCACTGTTTGAGTTTCCACTCGTGGCCGTCTTGCCAGTCAATAAGTGTCGATCTCCGAATGCGAGGATGGATAGCTCCTAAAGCATATTTCCATATAAATGCACGGCTAATTCGTTGTTTTGTCGCAAGTGAAAAACAATATTAACCTTCTAGTTGTAAAAAGAGCCTCATATAAGCCTAATATTTCGTCCTATGGAGTCCATTCATTCGCATTCGGAGATCGACAAGACGGCTGCGAGCGGAAACCCAAACAGTGTAAGTGAGTTGTTCAAAACCTTTCTTTTTAGTAAACTCTGTGCACACAAACAATGTTCTCAATGCTCAAGTTCATGTGTAGAGACCCAGGCGATACTTCGAGCAAAGTTTCATGGTGTGTCGAGCCTTCTTAGTGTTGTAAAAATATCGATTTTGATGCGCTCAAATTTATGCCCCTAGTACTCCCATTCACCGGCCATTGAAAACAAAACGAAATCACGGTCAATCTCAAAAATGGCTCGTTTGTCGTAATTATGCTTTTAGATATATGTTTGTCTCGTTTACAGTAAAAAAAAAAAAAACAGCCCAGGTTGCATTTTGGCAATAGTTATCCTTTAACCTCTGAAATAGATTTTGGGGAAATTTTCTTACCTTTAATATCATCAAATACTTGGATTGCCCTTAAATTAATTAAAAATGCTACTACAGTTTCTAAACCCATAAAAAGATGGGTATAGAAGAGAATCTCTAAATATCTATTTTTCCCCAAATTGAGTGTTTTGCATTTTAATTATTTTCATTTTAATCATCAAAATGCATGCCAAATTAGGGGTGTGCGATATGACGATTTTTGATCGTGGACGATTAAAATGTCTCCACGATCTGCTTTTGAATAAATATCGTAGTATCGTGCTACAGTGTGCCTCCGTCTTAATATACTGTACATTCACTCACGGGACACTGCACTTATTCATATTCGCGATCACAAAAGTACATTATTTGAATGTGCTTCAAAGTCTTGCCGGTAAAATAACGCCATTTGGTCCGCGCGCTGTTCTGGCATGCGCTTCATGAGCGCGTAAACCTGAAGCACGTGCGCTAAAAGCCTGTCAAACAGCACCTGATTACTAAACTGAGCTATCTTTGGCGTTTAATTTGCTTATACCGTCAAAAACACGCAAGGATTACATATAAACACAGTCGGTTGTCTAAAGTGAAAGTAAACAGTTAAGAGAAAAACGGATGCGCGTCTGTATAGATGCGTGCAGCTCTGCGACAGAGCTAAACATGCTGTCGATCGTCATTAAAGGAACAGTACACCCAAAAATGTTGACACCCAAAAATGTCCTAAATCTCTATTAATTTTTTTTTCTTGTGCTTAACACAAAAGAAGATATTTTGAAGAATGTGGGTAACAGTAGCTGGTCCCCACTGACTTAAAATAAATAAATAAAATATATGGAAGTAACTGGGGACCCAGAAACTGTTTGGTTACCCACATTATTCAAAATAAGTTTTATGTTCAGCATGTTTTATGCTTAAAAAAATGCGAGAGTGAGTAAATGATGACAGAATTGTCATTTTTGGGTGATGATACACTAATAAAACAAAACACAAAGGAAAATCACTCACTGCTCTTGACTGAAGAACTTCAATACAGTTGCTTTAAATGTTGCTTCTATGTATAATTTATGTATATAATGTATATAGTGTTTTATTTTTATATTTGTTAATTAAAGCACTGTTTGTTTTATTTGTATAGTATGTGTATTTGTAACATGTAGCTTATCTTTGTTCTTATTTTTTAAAAACAAAGAAAATAATGAAAAAGATTTTTTGTCTTCGCCCACTTTGGCTTAAATATCTGCCATTCTTTTTATTTTATATTTTGTTACCTTGTAAGGTTTTGGTTTTAAAATAGAAAAATTAATTTGGCTGTACTACTCAGACAACTTGTAAAAAAGTAAAACCAACATGACAAAGAATCGTGATAAAATCGTGAATAGTGATATTTCTTGAAAAAATCGTGATATGATATTTTTACCATATCGCCCACCCCTATGCCAAATTAACAGAATTGTGACCCTGGACCACAAAACCAGTTTTAAGTTGCATGGGTACATTTGTAGCAATAGCCACCAATACATTGTAAGGGAAAAAAATCATAAATTTTTTTTTTATGCCAAAATCATTAGATTATTAAGTAAAAGTCATGCTTAATGAAGATATTTTGTACATTTCCTACCGTAAATATATCAAAACTTATTGCATTGCGAAAAACTTCATTTGCACAACTTTAAAGGTGATTTTTCCTCAATATTTTGACCCTCAGATTCCAGATTTTCAAAAAGTTGTATCTCAGCCAAATATTGTAACAAAAAAAATATTATAACAAACCATACATCAATGGAAAGCTTATTTATTCAGCTTTTGGAAGATGTATAAATCTCACAAAAACTGACCCTTTTGACTGGTTTTGTGGTCCAGGGTCACAATTCATAAAACTGTAATTATTTAATAATTTATTACAATTTAAACAATAATAGGGCCTTATAAATTTGGTTTGGAACCACTACCACATTGAATCAGTGTTAGATTTCTTGCAGAAGCTCTTTTTTTTGTCTTTGCTTTATTTTTGTTATAATTTCTTAAAGTTAAACCAAACTTTTATTTTGGCAGGTGAAGAACTTTGAGTTTGTGTATACAGCAATAGCATTTCTAAAAAAAAAAAATTCAAAGCAGAAATCAAGTTTACATGCTCATGTCCTCACATAGTGAGATGACAGATGCTGAAAAAGCTATGAGCATCATGCGTGTTTGTGTATGTGTAGTAGACAAAACTGCGCTGCCCTTGCTGTACGCAGGATATGCAGAGTTCATGTGACCCGAGACTAGCCTGACAAGCCAGACCCACATAAATGTAGGGTCTGGGCACTCTCCATAGACAGGGCTCAACTGGAGGGGTGGGATAAACGGTTGTCTTTCAAACTCCCTCTCCACGCAATAGGATAGCGCTACAACCAATCAGAGCAACGAAGACGTTGACGTAGTCAGAGCGACGAAGATTTTTAACGAAAACCGGTGCAGTCTGTCAGCCAAATAATGGACATAGATTTGCACCAGACCTTTAAAAGTAAACAAAAACATGCACAGACAAATCCAAATTACACCCTGCGGCTCGTGACGATACATTGATGTCCTAAGACACGAAACAATCGGTTTTTGCAAGAAACTGAACAGTATTTATATCATTTTTTACCTTTGATACACAGCCACGTCCATCTGTCCTGAGCACGAGTTTAGCATTCGACTCGTTATATGTGAACGCGCTCTGGCGTAGTATACGCAAAAGCCGTAAGGGGAAATCGGTGAAAAGTCCCGGATGAGTTTGCGCAAGCAAGCGTAATCTTTTAACTTTAAATGGGTTTGAACAATCAGGATAAGCGCAAGTAATTACCATTTTGAATAGCCGCTATACCCACAATCTCTGTGCACTGTGTAAACAATGAGTGTTGTATACAAGCGACAGATCTCTTCCGGTGTTTGCATATACTACGCCAGAGCGCGTTCACATGTAACGAGCCTGATGCTAAACTCGTGCTCAGGACAGATGGACGTGGCTGTTTATCAAAGGCAGAAAAATAATATAAATACTGTTCAGTTTTTCACGTGTAATTCACGGAACTAGAGAATGTCTGACTGGCCCGGTACATCTTGGATTTTTCGAAATCTTAAGTGAATTGAGAGTAACTAGACTGCCCTTGGAAGCAAATGTAATTTGCTGCCGCTAGGGGCGCGTCTAGATTCTAGGCTAACCCGAGACCACAAAACCAGTCAAAAGGGTTGATTTTTTAAAATTAAGATTTATACCTCATCTGAAAGCTGAATAAATAAGCTTTCCATTGGTGTATGGTTTGTTAGGATAGGGCAATATTTGGCAACTATTTGAAATATTTGGTGCAAAAAAAAAAATCTAAATATTGAGAAAGCCACCTTCAAAGTTGCCTAAATTGAGTTAGCATGGCATTTTACTAATAAAACATTTACTAATATACAATTTACTATTACAAATTGAAAAAGTTTTGATGTACTTCCAGTAGGAAATTTACAAAATATCTTCATGGAACATGATCTTTGGTTTTTTGGCATCGATAATTCGATAATTTTGACCGGTTTAGTGGTCCAGCCGCTTATATTTCGGTAACACTTAATTTTGATAGTCCACTTTAAGCATTGTACCAACAGCAAGCAACTTTGCAACTAAATGTCAACTAGCAGTCATTAGAGTATTAGCAGACTGTCTGCTTAATATCTTCTAACACTTTATTTTGATGGGTCCACAACATACTGACTACACGAAACTTTGCAAGGACATGTCAATTAATCCTACAAACCCTAAACCTAACCTAACAGTCTACGCTGAGAGTTAGTAGACATGTAGTTTGCAAATTAATGAGAATTAGTTGACATATAGTTACTTAAAGTTAGTGGACTATGAAAAAAAAGTGTAACCCAAATTACTTTTTGCACTTTAAAAATGAAATACAATAGGCCACATTACAAATTAAATTCGATTCATTTTACAGCCCTACTTTTGATATATTAACTCAAAATCTGACAAATTCCATGACATTTCACATTATATAGTGAATTTCATTTTAAATACAGGATTATGCAATTCCGTCCACATTTTCTGCATTGTGGAAATCATAGGGCCCTAATATCTATGGTATTTCTGTCACTTCCGGTTGCATTTTGAACCTGAACCTTATTATTCACTTAAAAAACCTCAGTGGAGTATTTTATTTACTCATATACAAGTCTGTGCCAAAAAGAAAAGATGAAAAGCTATAAAAGTTAAAATGCTTACCATTCAAAATCTAACACTGCTAACATCACTAATATCTGATGCACAAAAGCAGCATTACATGATGGCTGTTGTGTACCGATGATAGAAAACAACAGCATATGCGTAGCATCTCCAAAGCCAAAAATGTAATCTTGCTTTAAAATTTTAACACTATTCCTTTGCTACCATGTAAGCACTGGTACTTTCATTCAGAAATGTGAATATCTCCAAACCGTGACTGTTAATCTTTAAAAAACAAATGAGCTTGTGTGCATTTTTGTTGTGTGACTACTACAAAACAGCAGGTATAGCGTGAATATATAACCCTAAAGTGCCCTTGCACCATACATCAGAAAATCCCATTACACCCAAAGGAATCTGCAAATTGAATCGAACGTATTTATATGAACAACAGGAGGTTTCTTTAATACACCTTAACTTTTGCCTAATGCCCTCACTAATACCTCTTTATTTGAATGTAGTCACTTAAGGCAAAGCCTTTATGGGAAAAATCTATTAAATATGCCATCAAAGAGTACCGGTGGTTTAGCCTCAAAAAGGATTACATTCCAGACCCCTCTCTCTCTCTCTCTCTCTCTCTCGCTTTGGTGCATGACAGAGACAGAGAGGGGAAAGAAGCGGAAAATAATATATATATATATATATATATATATATATATATAAAACAGGGGGTTGAGAAAGAAAGATTTTTAGATTAGGCCTAATGCTGAATAAATATGGAGAGATTTGCGGAGGAAAGTCAGTCACGCTCAGTACCTCGTAAACACTCTCCATTTCTCCTTCCGCTGGTCCACCGGGCCACTAAGCTGGTCAGCAGCGGCAACCCAATTACTATTGATCACCGCACTTCAGGAAAACGAGAGAGAGGAAGAGAGCGAGGGGAAGGAGGAGATAGACAGATAGACAGCAAATTCCATTCAAAAGTGAGCGTCACTTTGCCCTACTCACTCTGGAGGGCAAGCGCACAGTGAATACTCTGAAGGGTGCAGGGCATTACTGTGTGCTCATTTGGTACACCCTACACGAAGACGTTCGGCTCTGTGACATTACTTTAAATTGAATGTTACCTTGACTGCAGCAAAATTCTTGTACTGCTATTAGAGATCTCCAACAATGAATACTCCGTCATCATTATTTCAAACCTGCATGTCTTTGTTTCTTCTGTGGAATACAAAAGAAGATATTCTGAACTATGCTTCTACTGTTTTTGTCCACAGAATGAAAGTCAGTGGGGTCCATTGTCCACGTTTTTCTAAATATCTTCTGTTCAATAGAGGAAATGTGTACAGGTTTGGAGCAATGTGAGGGAATATATTTTTTTTCTATGGTTAAATATCCTTTTAAGATTTAGCTTTTGTGTAAAAAGTAGTTATGTCAATCGATTAAAATAAAAATAAAAAATTAATTCCAATTTTAACACTATTAATCCAACTTAACATAAAAGTTTTTAAATATACTTCTATATATTGCAATAATTTCACATTCTATCTTCAAATTAATGTAGAAAAACACAAAAGACAGTATATTTTTCAGATTTATATTGCAATAATTTCACATTCAATGTTCAAATTAATAAAATTTGTTAATGAATGAATGAATTAATTAATTAAAAAACTTAACAAATATTAAAAATATACTGTCTTTAAGTTTTTTTATGACTGAAGGTACCACTGAGACAATATTACTGATATCTCTATGAAATTGTTCTTTTTTTTCTAATATTAAACCATTCACTATTACAACGCCTTTTTTGTGCCACGATTGTGCCAAAAAAAACTAAGATTACGAGATTAAAGTATTATTTTGAGAATACATTCGACTTACTACAAGAATATAGTCAAAGTGTTTAGAGAATAAAGTCGAAATGTTTAGAGAATAAAGTTGAATAATGTTGAAGTGGCATGTGAATTCGTCATCTTTCCAATTACAATGACACATAAATTTAATTTAATTAAGCTATACAATTTTTTTCCTTGCCTTCTGATGTTCCTTCATTTTTAGATCTTGCTATTAATTAAAATGTATAATGTTTATTTCATGATAAAAGATTATTGTAGTATTTCAACCTTATTCTTGTAGTGTTTTGACTCTATTCTTGTAATATTTTGACTTTACGCTCATAATGTTGACTTTATTCTCAAAACATGACTATCATCTCATAATCTTACATATTTTAAAATTTGTTTTAATGTGACGCTAAAATGCTGCCTTAGACTATAGCTATTTAACATTACTTCTAATTTCTTCTAAACAACAACTTCTAATTTAAGTGAACTTAAAACAATCTAAACATAAACTTATTTACCAGTGCCCTTCAGCAATTAGGAAACAGACAGAAACTGAATAAAGCTATCAAACACCAAATTCTAAACTAAATAAAGATTAATCCTTAAAGCTACATAAGTTATTGATCTGCTCTTTTTTCTTTCGTTCTTTGATTAACATACATCATAGCAGCTGTGTTTTTAGATTAGCAGCTGAACGTAACATGGATATGACAGGCATGCTAGTAGTTTACTGTTGTTCTACTAGGGGTGTAAATCAGAGCCTTCAAGACGATTCGATACGATACCGATTTCTTAAGCCAACGATTCGATTATTTTTGATACTTTAGAATTCCCTGTGATACGATGCGATTCGATCCAATTCAATACTAGGTATTTTTACATGATATCTATTAAGTTTCAAATAAATCAATAAAAATAGTAAATAATTTGCCTTTTATTGAGAATACAGAAACAGTATTCTATTCACATTAGGGCTGGGCCGATAAACGATATCATATCGAATCGCGATAAAATTTATGTTAATAACGATGATAAGCTCTAGACATTTTTTGCTCGATATGGATTAATCTAAGAGCCAATCACCCAGCAGAAATATGCGACAACAGCCAATCAGCGTGCAGCGTGCACGTCAAAGTACAAAGTTCATTTCCTACCGCACTTTGCGAAGCAAACTTAACAACAGGACGACAACAACAACAACAACAAAAAAGCAGCAACGTAAGTGAATCTAACCTCGAGTTATTATCCAAAGATGTTGAAATTGTCGACAAAAAAGGTAGCACGAATTCCGTTATATAAGTGGTTTGGCTATCTGAAAAGTGACTCTCAGCTCAGCTGAGAGTTTGGCGCGATTGTTAAAACTGAAACCGAATGCAAAACACGCACGTGCATTCAAAAGCAATTTTAATCCCCCTTTGTTTAGAGAGTGACTCCCCAATGAACGCAAATTAGGCTACATGACATATCTAGGCTGTTATTAGTATGTAGGGCAGGCTATAATAGGTTGTGTATGTCTATAGCTCTGTATCATGCTTGAAATATTCGGTCTCTATTTGCACTTTGAATATTTAGTAGAGTAGCCTACTTTGATTATGGCTGAATTGTCTGCACTTAATACGATTAAGAAAGAACTGTGTTGTAATTTTTTGTTATTTATACTGTAGATTGTTTCAAAATGCAGTGGTTGCCTCTAATTTAAATAGCTCAACCTATAATAGAGAAAATAAACAATTGTGTTAATAATATTAAATAAATAAATAAATGTGTTACAAATTATGTTTTTACAATAATTTTATGTTTACATTATGTACATTTTCTCTCATTTACCATACTCTGTCACAACTTTTATTTTTTAATTTATTTTAGTAGGTTGCTTTAATTTTTAAGGCCAAATCTGTAATCTGTTTTAGTTTTAATAAACTATACTTTAAAATGTAATTTAATGAACCCTTTAATCTTTGTGGCTTTAGTCATTGTTGGGATACTATTTTAAAGCTGGCAACATCAACAGCTTATATCGAAATATATCTCGTTATTGTTCAATATGGGGAAAAAATTATCGAGATTACATTTTTGCCATATCGCCCAGCCCTAATTCACATAATGTGTATGTTACACTATAGCAGTTGTGCTCAATGCACTGCAAATAGAACAGCAAATAGAACAGTTACTGCATCTACAAAGTGCAATCAGATAAATTGTAATAAGAACAAAATAAAAATGCTTATAGTGCAGGTCTACTATGGCCAATTAGCCTATTCACTGTTTAAAAAAAGTTTCTTTTATATAAAATTGGTTACATTTTGAAAATAAAGTTGCATCTTATTAAGAGGTAATGGTCACACATCCTCTGCAGTAGATGAACTGCAAATAGAACACTACTTCACAAAATCAGTTAAGTGCAATAATAACAAAAAGTAAGTAGGAGTGTGTAACATTTCACTTTTATTGCCAGCTCGCTCTGGCGGTTCCATCGCTCTTGAAAGTCAGACAACAATGTGAGGTGTGTGAACATGAACAACATAGATAGACTGTGAAACTTAAGTAACGCGTGTGAAGCAGTGTGAAGTAGAAGACAATAGTGAGGTTAGCGCCACCCGCAGCTTAGGAGTAGGTAGTACGCTTACGTCGGAGAAATAGACAGTAAAAGAAAGGTCGGAACGGACGCTAAAAATAGACAGGTCAACAAACAGGTGGCAAAATAAACACATTAATCGATACTCTTGCGGACGAATCGATGCATTGAATCGTCGGCTGCATAATCGATGCATCGATACGAATCGATTAATATTTACACCCCTATGTTCTACTAAAGTTGTTAACACCGTTAAACTGAAAAGAATAATTGCCTGAATTAACACACTAATTTTGACAGCACTAGTGAAAAGTCAAAACATTGATTTACTTAAAGGAGAAGTCCGGTGTGATATTGACCTAAAGTGTAATGAATCTTGATACCGAGTGTGAACTTACCTTTCATAGCTCATCTCGGCTTGTCCCCTGCACTCCGAAATCTGGCGCTAGTAAGCCGATGCTTAGTCTCAGCCTCAGACGTCACGTCCACGGAACGTTGGCTAAACGTCTGATGCATATGGTACGCTTAACTGGAAACACTTCAGGAATGTCAAAGTCGTCATCTGATTAGTTGAATTTGACCGGATTTCCGGAAGACGCGAGTGTCGCGTTTATTTTCGGTCCGCCGGGAAACAAAGCGCAGACTAATTTACTCTGCATTTTGCTAAAATGTGCTTATGCAGATGCCATTGTTGTTATACACATATGCGACGTTCGCGAACAAATTACTGACTTACTGCTTGTTCTCCCTCTTCTTCGTTATCTTTCAATGCTGGTTATTTCAGTGACTGACTTGTTGCACGCCAGTCTGTTGTTGTGGGGGCATTTCCACGCACAGAAACGTGACGCTGAACAAAACGAACTGTGATTGGTTGTTTGATATGTCGATCAAACGGTCTTATGGGCAGGACTTGGCCAATGGAAGCTGCCATGAGTTCCAGACCTTCAGCCGCCAGTCTGAAGGTCTGGCCAAGCGAGACTAGCCGATGCTAACAACAGGTTGTCGTTGAGGGTGCCTCGGGCATCGACTAGCCATGTAAATAAATCACTCTTTTACACCATTTACGAGGCACAAAGTAGCTCCACACTTCATTGGTAGACTTCCAAGGGCCCTGACATTTAAAATGAGACATTGAGAACTTTGACAAAGCACTGGTAGTTTATTTACAAGAAGATTTATACAGACAGTACCTTCAGGAAATTTACCAGTCTCCACCATCTTGAATTTAGTCACGATAAGTCGAGTGACGAGCACGAAGGAAATAAACTACTACTTCATAAAACTCAGTAGCTTCATCGTCCGACTTCCTTGCAATTGCCAACTGTCTGCGCTAACTCCAGTCCAAAAGTAACGCGAGTACTCACGTGACTTATCAGGTTGTAGTTTCCTTCCTGCCCGTCACTCAACTTATCGTGACTAAATTCAAGATGGCGGCGAACGGTAAATTTCCTGAAGCTACTGTCTGTATAAATCTTCTCGTAAATAAATTGAGATTGCTAGTTTAGGTGTAGTACAGATGGTACGATATTTTAAAAAGTCACGGAGCATTAACGTTACGGCGCCACTCAACAGACAGTTCAAGTCAGCTGTGGTGACGCCTACAAAACCAACGTCACATAAAATTTACCATATGTACGTTCATCTGTTCCGGGGAAAAAAACAAACACTTTTTTAGCACCACTCAGTGGACATTTCACATCGAATATGTCACAAAACATTCATGCCGCTATGCATTTCGAATCTTGTCGAAAAGGTTCCCACAGGTATGCTTTCATCACAAAATCAGGTTGCTATTTTAAGTTCTGTCCATTTCACAAAAAAGATAAACTAAGGCAGTTACAAACTCAATATCACACACAAGATTGTTCCATATTTTATGGAATATAGCCATGGTATTATGAAAGACTCCAGTTTTCACTCAAATGAAACGATTAAATGACAACAATCCAATGATCCAATCAATTCCCAGTGGACAAAATCAAGTCAAATCTGAGAAGCTGTTTCATTCAGATATGCGTCACAATAGGGAAGGAAAAACAGTTGTAATTTTGTTTCATGATAACCTGACAACTGTTCCAATTGACCAATCAATAAAATTATCAGGGGCTGTTAAAATATAAATGGACTGTTAAAAAAACTGATTTAAAAATACATACATAAAAACGCTATCATTGCAGCTATAAGCATAAATGGATCTGCAGAGCTTATTTTCTTTTTCCACCTTCCTCAATAATGTCACGTCCCACTCAGTCATAAAAATGGCTAAATAATAAAATAAATTAATAAATAAATATATTCAGGCCTATACAGAAATGTTTTCACACTCTAATTCTTTTTTCCCCATTCAGAGTTCCTGCTGTTGCAGCTATTATTTACTCTAAGAAATGTTTAGGTTTCATCTTATATGATATTATAATACAAACCCCTGCTTATGTGATAATGAGGATGATAGCTAGGAAAAACATTATTGGCTTTTAGTGGAAAGATAAACTGAAAATATGTCTGGCGTATGCAGCAATCTAAGTGACAGTAAATGGGAGAAAAGGTGGAATGATATGACAAAAATGGCTTCCCGGCTGTCGCCCCATAAACATATCAGCCTCATTCTACCAATGAAGCCAAAATCTACACAGCCAGGTTCTCCGCTCCAGCATCAGCTATCACAGCTCACAGCTAAACCAACTGTATACTTGGGCCGTAGATAGCAAAAGAAACTCAAAGCTTTACATCTCCATGTCATTATAAGTTACGACTAGAAATTTTCAAGCTTAAAATCCCAGCGGAAAGCAGATTTCATTATTTCTGCATGTTGGAGGATTATTTGATACGTTTTTGTATTATAGTATGAAATAGAGGAGAGGAGGCTTCCAAAGCCTTCTGTGAATAACAATAAAACATCTTAAAATCATTCACAATATGAAACAAATCTAGTATGGCTATATGCTACAGCAAGCCTTTTTGAGGTTCAATACACAATCTCAACTATAAAGTAAGTAGTATAGCAAGTACCCTAATTTCAGTGACCAAAAATCTTAAGAATAACCAAAGATAGACCCTGAAGTAAAGCATATTTTAAAATCTATATACTGGTTTGACCACTGGCTAAAGTACAGACACATCTGGATGAGACGAGGATGCTTTGGAAAAAGCACAAGGTCTCAGATTTAACGTTTTCTAAATTAAAAAGTAAAAGGGATGAACAAAGTAAATGAACAAACATTAAAAAGTAAGATTAACCATGTAAACTATGATCATGTGGAGCCATTCATGGATTAACTTGGATTAAATATATAATACAGTATAGTAAATACAATGAAAGAACTATGGTAAATATGGTTTTTTTAAGGGAGCATTATTAAATGACCAATATCATATAACAAAAATAAATATATACAGAGATAAATGATATATATATCTCAAAAATTAGGCAAGTATTAATAAACAACCAATAGCATAATTTTTTTAATATAATTTTAAGGGTGCACTAATAGATGACTAACACCATATAAATAAAAAAAATTACAATTATTAACAATGGTAAAATTAAGCCATTCATAGATTTACCTGAATATTCTACATTCTACCTACAAATACTAACTTAATAGTTACAATGCAAGAACTGTGGTAAACATGGTCTTTTAAGGGAGGGTTAATAAATGACTGTTTTGTATCTTTCTCTTATTCCTTCTTATTCCCCTCAGAAATTGTATGAGAGAAGCAAAAGTAGTTATGAAGTTGTTTTGGTGTCACAAGTTCGGTTTAACAGTTGGCGCAACAAAAAGGAAAACTCTTGCTGCACACTGACACACTTTCACTCTCTGCCTCACACACACAAAATTGAGAGCAGCTCCCTCAATATGCAAAAGAGACCCTAATAATAGTGAGGTGGCGTTTTCCGGAAGGTCCCTAAGGGAGTTAAGAAGGCTTGAGAGATTAGTAACAGTGAGACACAGACCGACCGGCATAAAATTATATACACACAAACACCTCACCACTCAAGTGAAGCGATCAGCACAGCCACAAGCAAAGACAAATAAATGAGATAAACAAATCAGGCAACATGTCTATAAAGATAAAATATAAATACCACAAACATGACTTTCCAATGACACTTTTTCATAGAACTTAGTTTCAAAACTTGTTTAAGAATTTTTGGAGTAGATATTTAAAAACTGCATCTAACCAATATCAGTCATCACTAATGCATTTGGAAAGCACTACATAATACTGTAAAAAATAAAAAAAAGGATTATTGTAGATGGCCATCTATTATTTTGCATATCATTAGCACATATGATGAATGTGGTGGTTATTTAATTTTACTTTTGGGTCACAGTTTATTAGGTCCCACTTTTTTTAGGTGGCCTTAAAAAAATAAAAATAAAAATAAAATAAGTACAATGTACTTATTGTATTGCAAAACACTTTTGCTGCTATTCAGGTGGGATACGGGTAAGATTAGGGACAGGTTTGGTTGTATGAGTAGGTTTATGGGTGGGTTAAGGTGTAAAGGATGGGTCAACACTGTAATTATAAATGTAATTACAGAAATTAATTACAGATGTAATAACAAGCAGGTATTTAAAAATTTAAAAACATGTACACAAAAAGTGCACTGTACTAAATGATTCATTTAAATGAAAGTACATAGTAGTTAAGGCTTAATGTTTCTTTTTTACAACATATTTACAGAAATAAGAACTTAGTAAGCTTATTAAAAGGTTTAGTATTAGTTAGGATCATTCACAGTTATTATTATAGTAAATATATGTAACTAGGACACATTAAAATAAGTTTTCTCTATGCTTACACCTTAATATTTCACATAAAATCAGATTTCTCATTGAAATAGGTTGATAGTGGTTAAATAAATGCAGTATTATTGAGATTGCATGCTTTATAACTGTTGCTGTATAGTTATGCTGTATGCATGTTTTTGTATAGAGGCCACAAGATTCAAAACACAGGCAGAATTTCCCCGCTTCATTTTGCACCACTCTAATGAAATAATATTAATAATCTATAACCTAATAGTCTACAGTCTAATAAATACCCCAAACAGTTAGGGTAATCATCATATTGGCTCAGTTTTAATAAATGCCCCTTACCCAAACACCCCACCCAAAGAGACAAAGTGATTTAAAAGTTACAGTTGTGCTGAAAGGGAGAGGAAAAAAAATTAATCAGGTCTCACCGGGGTGCCTCCGTCCTCTGTCGCTGAGGCAATAATTTGATTTTATATTAAATGACTGCTTAATTATAATGAATTTGATTGGTAATTGCAATTACCTTTCCCCCCTCACTGAAGTTTCCCCCCGTACAGAGACACAACTTGTGAGGGCCGGTACCACAGAATGATAATCAAGCCAGAAAATGATAATATCCACAGGCCAGGAATTCTACCCTTAATATTTTGAGAAAGGATATCTTTCATATTCATTCTATACTACCTACATAACTCATTCCAGCATTATTGTCATCATATAAATAGTATGCTACAGTGCCATAGCAATGAAAGTCGGACACACAAAGTCAAACAAGAATTTGTGTGTTCTCAATTCCTCTTCTCAAGAAAAACAAAATACGCGTTTTCTGTTTTCCGAGCACCATCTTGTCATCGCATTTAAATAATTCTGTGAAAAACAAATATATTCGGTGTGTGGAATTAACAGAAGATAGTGGGTGGGGGGACTTTTTCCACTACGCTTTGTCTGAAAACAGCCCACACAAATATTCTATATTGAAAAAACGTTCGCATCAAACCAAATGAGCACCTGCGAAAACAAACACAGATGTTGGACTTGAGGTTTTCCGGGACAACGCTGCATCTTTGTGTGGTGAAGATAATCACAGAGGAACAGACGCAATATTCAGATTTAACCCACTCTGGGAGAACAGTCTCCTAAGTATTACAAAATATATTAATAAATATATTCTGATAACTTCATTAAAGCCTTTAGAGTCACTGGTGAATAGCTCATATATAAACGTATTATCACAATGGAAAATACATGTGTATAAAATAAAAAAATACAAATTAAAATAAGTGTATTGGAGTAGTGTGGGGAAAAAGTAAAGTAAAGTTAAAAATAAAACGTTGAATCTAATCACAGAGGTTACCATAGTCAAAATGCTTATTCATTTATACATTTAAACCTTGCAGAAATTGGAGTGAATAACTGCGGTCAGACAGCGCTGTCGGTTTAAACGCACAGACCTGCCGCTCTGCACCATTGACAGAAACTATGACAATGGACCAGGGCTGGATACTTCAGCCTTGCCTTCTCTAATCAAACCTGGTGTGTGACCATTTAGTATGAAATTGGGATGGGAGCTTGCCAGCTAACCCCTTCTCGAAAATACACCCCACACCCCGTAACGTGATTAAGGATACCTGCTGTCCCATGCAGAGCCCACCCAAAACGCCAGACGTCCAACCAGGAACACACGCAGACCTTTCAAACAGGATTACACTGCCCACACTCATAGCGTAGTTCACCGGCCATTCGTGAAGAAAGGGCTGATGGAAATGCTCTTTTCACAGAGAAGCCGGATGTCGACCCGATGAAAAATTACAATCTCTTGGAAAAGTTTGATGAGATTCGTGCGATTTAAGGCGAAAGCTCAGCGAGTACTTTTTTTTGATCAAAAGGACTATCCTGACAAAAATAATTCAAATAAGATATGAAACATTTGCAGTAGCGGAAATACATGGCAACTTTTTTTTTTTTTTTTCACGAATTAAAAATAAATGTGAATGTGAAAAAATTAAGAATTACAGTTCAGAATGATCAAAACTGATCAAATCTGACCATAGGGATGCATGGTCAGATTTGATCATGATGCTATAGATTATTAAAAAAAAGGCATTAAAAGTAGTTTATGTACTAATAGTGAATTAAGGCATACATACAGTACGACAGATGAATAACAATTTCTTTTAAAATCTGCTATAGACAAAAACATATACTCTCTAAATAGATAAAAGGTCTTAAAATAAAAAAGGGAACTCTGGGAGCTGGTTAGACTGCCTTTGAAAACAGCAGACTGCAATTAGAGTCACTAATCTATGGATTGTAATCATACTTCGGAAATTATACAACAGAGTTTGTGTGTGCTCAGAAAAAGAATTAGATAAACATGCATAATTAGGTAAAATAACAATGATAATGTATTTTGTACAAATATGAACACTGAAATAATATATAATAATTAGCATTTAAACTGAAAGGCTTGACGACGTAGGGTACAACATGAAAAAAAGTAATATTCTGAATAGGCCGAAGCAATACAATATCAATATTAATACAAATAAAGTTTAAACATCTCTGATGAAGAGACTGTAAAATCATAGCGCCCCAGACACAAGTCCATCACCATAAAGTACATAAACTTATGGCGGTGCATAAATTCAAAAATTTGTTCAAACATCAAAAACAAATAAGATCCACACACAGGACCAAAATGCTCGTATGAATTTATTATCCAGAGGTCACAAATATAGTGCAGACGCGCAAAAGGCTAAAACCTTGATGAAAGATTATTTATTCTACTGAAACTGAATGCAAGATTTCTGATTTGTGGGCTAAAACACAATTGTTAGCATTAAATTCTAAAAAAAAAAAAAAAGTTTAAAATGCACACACATATGCAAGTACATGCAGTTTTTACATTAATATCACATAAAAAGGAATTCCAAATACAATGTTTTCCAATAAAATCAAGTTTTTTTCTATTCTAATCTTCACTCAGCTTGTAGGAATCGCTTTTGCTCTCTCAAAGTGAATATTATAAAAATGTGGCTGTGCAAAAGTGTGCAAAAGGTTTTCAGGCTTAACCTTTTACCAAAATCTCAGTTGATGAATGTTATGATCAAAACACTTCACCGCATTTGGATATTTATCATAAATCCCAATTAAGACTACTTCATTATATTATATTTTTATACATAATCATTTACAATAAAAAACACTTCATATTTGTACTATAAAACACAACCAATAAACGTCTTATCTCAAATTATATATATATATATATATATATATATATATATATATAACACAGCCTCACGCTGTGATTTTATAGCGAATCTATGTGTCTGTGTGAGAACATGGCGTCTGTTCAAACACACCGTGTGGAGAAATGGGTGTGGTGTTTCAGCTGAAGTGGCACTGCTGTGCCCAGATAAGAGTTGATGCCTATCCCTGCCACACACACACACACACATACAGACACACAATCACAATAACACACACACCAGCACCACTTGTCTTACACACACAAACTTACACCCCAAAAAGCCCTCCAATCTCACACACACAGACCTACAGACACATATCACCTCACACAGCTGCCACGCCTCACACACACAACTGCTAGAATCATGCAGCACTATGCAGTCTTCATAAATCCTGCAGATAAAACACCTTCACTCTCTA
Source organism: Garra rufa (assembly GCF_049309525.1). NCBI lineage: Eukaryota > Metazoa > Chordata > Actinopteri > Cypriniformes > Cyprinidae > Garra > Garra rufa. The sequence continues at coordinate 36,538,201 of NC_133366.1, read as the reverse complement.
GCACTCAGCAACACAAGTTACACAACACACCGTCTCATTTCTCCGGCCCGACCGTCGGCGTCTCAAGCTAAAGCATTGTGACCCATCCATAATGATGCACTTTTACTCTACTATTGACTGCATATTCAAATACAAACCACTTTCATATTCATATATGCCTTACCTTTAAGCTCAACACAGTTCAATGTGAAAAAGGTACATAAAACATAAATATGGAGGAATTTATGCAAGGGATCACAAACTATAAGGTTTAGGCTAAAACCTTGATGAAAGATTATTTATTCGACTGAAACTGAATGCAAGATTTCTGATTTGTGGGCTAAAACACAATTGTTAGCATTAAATTCTAAAAAAAAAAAATGTTAAAAATGCACACACATATGCAAGTACATGCAGTTTTAACATTAATATCACATAAAAAGGAATTCCAAATATAATGTTTTCCAATAAAATCAAGTTTTTTTTCTATTATAATCTTCACTCAGCTTGTAGGAATCGCTTTTGCTCTCTCAAAGTGAATATTATAAAAACGTGGCTGTAAAAAAAATACATGGTCTACGTACATTGCCGTGTGAGTGTTGTATTTTTTTTTTTAAAGAAACCATTATTTTACATTCTTGTATTTATTTTCCATATTTAAATGTATTATTATATATTTAAATATTTTCCATTGTTACAAAAGATTTTCTGTTCTTTGCACCAAATATTAGTCTAATATTAGTGCAATAGATTTTAACATTGATAACAATTAGTTTCTTAAGCACCGAATCAGCATATTAGAATATGTAGTATTGCCAGTAATGGCTGCTGAAAATTTAGCTTTGTCACCAGAGGAATAAATGACATTTTATACACATTTTCTAAATTATATTTAAACTTAAAACAGTTCATTACAATTGTAATAATATTTCACAATATTACTGTGTTTACTGTATTTTTCTTCAAATAAACCCTGCCTTTGTTGCCAAATGGCTGCCAAAACAATTCAGTTTCACTGAAAAAGATAAACAATCTTTATATAAACCTTGCTTCTGGTGCATATATAAACATTAACATGTAGATTATAACAAAAGTGCATAGGAAGGAAATAGAAGGTGATTGACAGCTGTCAGTTATCGCTGAAGGTCTGGGTGTGGCCTCATTAAACAGAGCGAGAGGGAAATACAAGGAAAAGAGGGAGACGGAGAGCGAACGAGGCGATGACGGCAAGAGAAAACTACAACCAATAGGATACAGAGTGAGTGACAAGGCCACGTTCACTACTGCGAAAAAGGCAGTCGAGTCACAATGGACAGAGAAAGAGAGCTAAAAACAACGATTCACAACTGCGACCAACTCTAAGGAAGCTGTAATGCCAGATCTTTGAAACGAAAAAGAGAGAGATGGATAGCTAATGTCTTACCTTTGCATATGCCCTGCAGTATATCAAACACACTCAGAGACACTTCTCTTTCAAACACCCATGCATTCATCTTAAACTAATGCCCATCTGCTGCCATTGCTGTAGTCCAGCCTAATGACAAAGTTTTGTGTTCACAGGGCGAAAAACCAGACAGAAGCGAAAAGGGGAGGGAAAAAACACTGGAAAAAAAAGATAAAAAGGGCGAAAGGGAAATTAAAAAGGCACAAAGGGGGAAGAAAAAAGAAAGTGTGACCACTGAGGAAGGCTCAACAACTCTAATTCAAGTTTAGAGCCCCCCTTTGCTCAGTTTTCCCCTCCTTTTTTTTTTGGAGGCTCTCGTTTTTTCTTGTCTGTTCTGTTTGAGTGGGGTCCCTCTATCCCTCCATCCTAAAGTCAGATAGATTCAGAGACACAACCTGTGTGAGTGTGTGTGTGTGTGTGTGTGTGTGTGTGTGTGTGTGTGTGTGCTGGACTGTAAGGACAAATAGGATATTTGGGAAGGGTTTTAGGGATGTTTTTGTCTTACTGTGCCATTTTTATGCTTTTCCACCCACCCGCCCACCTGTCTGTCTGTCAGTCAAAGTATTATAGATGGATGATCTGAAATGTTATTTAAACCTCGCTTTAGTTGATATTAAATACAAAAACATTATCATTCTCTTGGTTTTTACATCCTTTAAAAATCTACCATTCTTCAAATCAACTTCTGTCGACCAGTGCATGTGTGTGTTTCTGTAGCCATATAGAAACAGCAACACTAACAACTGTTTTTAGTGTGTATGTGTAGCAATCCGACTGTATGTTGTTCGGCTGACACATCACATACTTCGGACTTAGCAACTGAAGAGAATTGGATTTGTGCAAGAGTGTGTGAGTGCGAGTCTGTGTGCTCAAATGAAATTAGTCACCGCTGTCTAAAGCTTTTTACTAGTGTTTCACAAACACAATCATGCTAAACACAAATTCCCTCATCCCCTATGGAGAGTGCATATAGCCATGACAGGACAGGACATGTTAACAGATCAAAATGTGTTTATTTCCTCTATACATACAAAACTGTATGTACTTTAGTAGTAGTTTTTGATTAAAACAACAATACTTACTCAAAATTAACTGAAAAATATTTGAATTTTGAGCCTTTTGAATTTATTTAAATATTTTAATATTTTAGGTGAGATTTTGAAAATGACACAAAGGGGAACTAACATTTCTATAGAGCTACAAAACGATTAGTCGCGATTATTCGAATCAAAATAAGTTTATGTTCATATACAATATGTGTGTGTACTGTGTATATTTATTATGTATATTTAAATATACACATACATGTATTTATTATGAAAAAATATATGTAAAATATTTATATATAATATGAATTATATAGTGTTTACATACAAATACATCCAATACATACAAATACTTTTGAAAATATATACATGTGTGTGTATCTATATATACATAATAAATATGCACAGCGTACACACACACACACACACACACATATATAGTATGTAAAAAAAAAAAACTTTTATTTTGACTAATCGCTTTGCAGCTCAACATTTCTATTAACTCTCAAAGTTAGTAAAATGCAATGCCAATAATCTTAAATTAGTCCAGTATCTGCTGATTTACATTTATGTGTTTGACAGATTATTTTTATCCAAAGCAACTAACATTGCATTCACATGCATTTTATCATCTGGATTCCCTTGATGTTGCTAGCGCCACTCTCTACTGTTTGAGCTACAGGATCGTTGCCGAAACTTATATTCTGAAATATGTTATATGCTACCATTCAAAGGTTTGGGGTTAAAAAAAAAAAGGAATTAATATTAGTACTCAGCAAAGATGCATTAAATTGATGAAAAGTGGCAATAAAAGACATTTATGATGTTGTAATGTTACAAAAGACTTTTAAGTAAATTTTGTTCTTTTGAACATGCATAAAAAATCTGGAAAAAAAAATTTATTCAAGGTTTCTACAAAAGCATTTGGCAGCACAACCGTTTTCAGCATTGATAATAAAAAGAAATGTTTCTTGAGCACCAAATCAGCATATTAGAATGATTTCTGAAGGATCATGTGACACTGAAGACTGGAGTAATGGCTGCTAAAAATTCAGCTTTGCCACCACAAAAATTATTTTTGATCATTTAATATATATTAAAAAGAAATTGTTAATTTAAATTGTAGTAATATTTCACATATTACAATTTTTGAGTAAATTTGATTGAATAAATCAGCCTTGGTGAGCATAAGAGAATTCTTTAAAATCAAAAATCTTATAGACTTAAATCTGTACTTGATAAATATATGTGACCCTAGACCGCAAAACCAGTCATAAGGGTCAATTTCTTAATGAATAAATAATTTAATGAATAAATAAACTTTCAATTGATGTATGTTTTGTTATTTAAAAAAAACATTTTAAAAAATTGGAATCTGAGGGTGCAAAAAATCAAAATACTGAGAAAATCACCTTTAAAGTTGTCCAAATGAAGTTCTAGCCATGCATATTACTAATCTAAACTATTTACGGTAAGAAATTTACAAAATATCTTCATGGAACATGATCTTTACTTAATATCCTAATGATTTTTGGCATAAAAGAAAAAAAATAATGTTTTTTTGTCTATTGCTACAAATATGCTACTTAAGACTGGTTTTGTGGTCCAGGGTCACATATCATGATAAAATATATTATGATTAAGCTCATCAATTATATTTGTGGGGCCTGGGACAAAATTATCAGGAAGGACGCACTCTGACAACAGTCAAAAACAAACAACACACAAACAAAATGCTTGGGTTTTTCCTCAAGTTCATTCAACACACGATATTTTTACTAAAAAACCCTCACCTACTCTCCCACCTCACCCAAGCACCTTTTTTTGTCAAGCTCTACCACAGTTAACCCGGCAACGGAAACCTCTGGCTTTAAGACGTGTAAGTGCACAGGCAGACGGCAACCTCTCCAGCCACTTCCTCCCAGCTCCCCTCCCTTGTGTGACCCACATGTTCTGGAGTGCGGGGTCAAGCCCCAGAGATCAGAGACACAGAGGAGAAAAAGAGAGACAGAGAGCTGCCCCTTTCCTCCCTCCACCCCCTGTTTATCCCTCTGTACCCCTCCCCTCTCTCACTCACTCTCTTCCTCTCTCTCTCATCCTCCACTGAATCTCTCTCTGGGTAACAAAAGCAGGCCAGGGCAGGAAAAGGCCCCCTCTGCACATGAGTGTGAGAGGCATGACCGACAGAGCAGAAATACCAGCCCACAGACTCCTCCACAGCCACCATTCAAATAAGCAAGAGAGAGCAAGAGAAGGATGGATGGATGGAGGGAAAGAGGCAGAAGAGACACAATGAAATGCTCTGTATTTGAAGGGGAGAGCTAGATAAAAAGAAAGAGAGAAGGAGAAGGAGTAGAAAATGAATAATAGGAACAGGAAGGAGTCTCCGAATGGAAATGAGGACAACACATTCAGGGAGGATTGAGGAAAAAAAAAAGAGAAGAGAGGAAAGAAAGAAAGAAACTGAGAGAAGGAGAAAGAGAGAGAGAGGTTTGCTGCTTTGCTGAGCTTTGCAGGTTAACCTAATGTGTAGATCTGGAGAGATTTGCAAAGACATTTTTTATTCATCTATGATTAAAGTCTCTCTCTCCCTCGCTCGTGCTCTCTGACAGGAGGTTTGTGATGTTTTGTTTGTTTTTTTTCCTCTACATACACAGGAATATTCCCTCATTGCTTTTCCTGCATGTTCTCACACGCATGCAAATTAACTTTACTCACGTAAAGTCGGATACATGCGCTCACGCACACACCTAGTTTCAATCGGCACAGTAACTTTACAACAAATACATGAGGATGAGACATCAGATTCAGTGATTAGGATGCACATACAGCAAAGGGCTTTTGGGGACAAATGCTAATTTGTGCTTACATTAACATAAATGGAAACCACAGGTGCTCTTGCCTGCAAACCCTTTAGGCGGACCATCCAAACACTGGCTAACAAACTGACATCTTTAAGAAAAAACATTTTCTTGCAGGTAAACATATATCAGTTTTTTGTGCACAATTCACAATTCAAATGTTTTATAAGCACTGGCAAGGAAAGAAATAAAAATGTAAAAGAAAGATAATAACTAAAAATGAATAAATGCAAATAAAACAAATACAAATAAGTAGGGGTGTAACCATTCACTCAACTCACGATGCAATACCATTTTCTCATAATTTTTAACAACTTGACATTTAAGGCAAATTATAAACGAAAAGGTATCCTTTTATTATTGCTAAACTAAAATAAAAGTAAAAAAAAATCAAATAAATAAGTAAATAACACAAATAAGAAATTTCTTCATATTAACAAACTAAAATTAGAGGCAATGATTGTATTGTCACCCAAACAATTTTCAACAAACAATCCAAACAAAGATGCTATATACATGCAGTTTTAATCTAAATTAGATTGTATCATTTTGAAATTTAAAACAAAAACAGAATGGTCTGACTTTAGTTTTGTGAAACAATACTACATAAAATATCTGCACTAAACAAAAACAGGAGATGGGCTGAATGAAAATGCAAATTCACTCTCTGCCACCAAGTGGCGCTTATAGAACAATGGCAATACAGGGTTTCCTTAGTTACACTAGTGCGTTTCCATTTTAAAAACATTTCATTTTAAAACATTTTATAACTTCAGTTATGCGGTTATACGTTTTCACTACTCAAGAAAATGAAGACTTTTGAAAATGCTGCAGTTTTAGTTTGAAAACTCAGGGGTTGCGTTTCAGTGTAAATGGACTAAAACTGAGACTTTCTGGCTGCCCTCCGTGTAAACAATACCATCATGCTCAACTGTTGTGTCGCATTTCAGAGGTTCATTTAAGAAATGTAACCGTTAAATTGCAAAGTAAATAAAAAATTACAGTATTTTTTTATACCCCCAGGAAACAGACAATTTTATTATGGCTACTTCTCTTAAGTTAAAACATCCTTGATGTATGCAGCCAGAAAGGTAATGTGACATGCGTTTTCGGTTGTATAGTGACGGAGATTGTTTCTGAAAAAACCAGTGTAGACGAGAATCGTTTTCATTTTAAAAGGATGTTATAAAATGAAAACGCACTAGGATGCTATATACATGTAGTTTTTAAATCAAAATTACTTTGTATAATTTTTAAACAAAAACAGAATCGTCTGACTGTTGTTTTGTGAAACTATACTACATTAAACATCTGCACTAAACAAAAACAGAAGATGGGCTGAATGAAAATGCAAATTCACTCTCTGCCACCAGGTGGTGCATTTAGAACAGCGGCAATACAGCATTTCCTTAAACAATTTCTGTAAACAAACTAGCGCTGCTTTTATAAACACTACTAACCACTAGTAACCAAACAGTTTTAATTAACAATACCAAAAACCACTGAAAATCGTATCAAAATATTTTATGTTCAACAAAAGAAATAAAGCCAAACAGGTATTAAACGATATGAGAATAAGTAAATAATGACAGAACTATCCCTTTAAAGATGCACTCATCATGTTTACATTATGTTTATACTATGGGAACCTGTTTTCACCTAAAACTGTTTATTTAAAGGCAAAATATGTGATTTTTAGATTAAAAAAATAAAAAAAACTGTTATATATTTTGCTGACTTGTGTACTTACATTACTCTCAAATGTTTCCAAGAATGTTTAAATCCAGAGAAATAAGAATTTAAGTATTGCAAATAAAATGACATTATGAGAAATCAAGTGTAAAAAGTTTAATAAACTTGTTACTAACAAAACTGAATGTGGACCATTTTAAAGGGATACCCATAAATGAAAAGTCTGTCATTAATTTCTCACCCTCATGTTGTTCCAAATCTGTAAGACCTTCGTTTATCTTCAGAACACAAAATCTGAAATCTGAGTGCTTTTTGACTCTGCATAAACCGCAACGCAGCCGACACATTCAAAGACCAGAAAGGTAGTAAGGACATCATTAAAATAATCCATCTGCCTTCAGTGGTTTAATTGTAATTTTATGAAGCTATGAGAATACATTTTGTGTGCAAATAAAACAAAAATTACAACTTTATTCAACAATTCTTCTCCTCCAAATCACCACTTCCGCCATTATCTAGAGTAATGCATGTGCATTTTACATCAGCAGCACCATGCACCTGCATTGTTTATGAGCAGAGGAATGCGCACACTCGTGGTACTCTTGATACTTGGAGGACAGAACTGTCTATAGTGGATCAGAAAGCTCTTAGTTTCTATCAAAAATATCTTAATTTGTGTTTTGAAGATGAACAAAGGTTTTATGGGTTTCGAACAAGATGTGAGTTTTCATTTTTGGGAGAACTATCCCTTTAAGCATTCTTTAGAATAATGTTTAATAATTTACATGTGTCTAATTTAATTGTGGGTTTGTAAAGATTTGGAAAAAAAATTGTAAGTGCACTTCTATAAAAACAACACTACAATATACTCATACATATGTGGTTAAGTAAAATCCTTACCTGGTATGGAGAGGTTGAGCTGGATGCTCTGATCTTCATCATGTTTGTCCAGTCCCAGAATCATCCAGTTCTCCAGCCCATCTGAGTCCGAATCCATATCCGCCACAAAAGGAGGTACAGATTCAGAAGAGCTCTCATCCGATTCAGAATCCAACACCACAATCTCATCTGGGGAGCTTCTTCCTGCTTGAAAACAGTTTATTTAAAGGCATAATATGTAAGATTTTTGTATTAAAATATAAAAAAAGTTATATATTTTGCTGACTTGGGTCAGATTGCATCGACTGTGGGGATAAAGACTACAACTCCCATAATTCCACACTTACTCACGGTGTCAAGGTGCATTCACACCATATCGGAATTCCCGTAATTACGAGATTCCAACTTGTAAAAAGCGTTCATGTCCTCGTAGAACTAGTAATTACAACTTGTGAACTGGGAGTCTTCTGAGAGCTATGACTTGTACCACATGACCGCTGTACCACCTGACCAACGTAGCCTCTATTTAGGCGTTGATAGTGTTGCCATAGAAAAAGCATAATTCCGAGTCTGAGGACGTGAACAGCTCCGAGTAAAACGTCACGTGTTGTCACCTCGAAATTATGGTATTTACGATATGGCGTGAACGCAGCATCAAACTACGCCTTTGTTTCTTTGTTTGTTTTGAATATGCACCCTCTAGAGGTGGAAATGACATATTGTGCCACATTACAGTCACACTGTAAGATATAAAATGACAATTTGAGAAATTAAGTGTAAAAAGTAAAATAAACTTGTTACTAAACTGACAGCCGTGGTACTCTTAATACTTAGAGGAGGAGAAGAACTGTCTATGGAGGGTCAGAAAGCTCTTGGATTCCATCAAAAATATCTTAATTTGTGTTTTGAAGATGAACAAAGGTTTTACGGGTTTCACACAAGATGAAGGTGAGTAATTAACGACAGAATTTTCCTTTTTGAGTGAACTATCCCTTTAAAGGTAGGGCTGGGCGATTAATCGAAAAATAATCGAAATCGACATTCAGAACCTATAATCGATCAAATGTTTCCAGGTCGATTATTTCGATTACTTTCCCTTTAAAAACAGTACCGCGTATGGAGTCACGTGACCCCGCTCCGTTCCGCCGACATGTCCATGGAGAGCTTAAAAAATTTACAGGATATACAAGAGTAATTTTGTTTAGAAGACAGTGCTTATTTTCTACTTTGAAAGTGCATTTTCGGTTTTCGGCCGAAAGACTTTTATCACCGAAACAACACGGCCGAAACAGTATGTTGACACAAACAGAAACCGCAGCCTGCACGTGCTTGTCTGAAGCAACACGTCTGCGGTGTGGACGTATGGAAAGACCCACGGATAGCGATTTGCAAAACTTGTTTTGCCGAAATTTCCAGAGGGGTTGTGTCTGCAGTCGTGCGTGCAGTGATAAGAGCAGAGATCGAGACAGATGTAGCTTTCAGTGAGTGAAAAACATTAGCTTTACGTTGGTGTTACGTCACAATATTTTAAAGATATGTCTTTTCATACTGTATTTTTATTAATATTTATGTTTTAAACCATGGAGGTGAGCCAATGGAGATCACACAAGCAACGTGAAAACTGCGCAATGTTAAAATGAAAGTGAAAACTGATTTTCAGCATCTGACGTGCATTCTCTCAGAGACAATGAGAGACGATTATACTTCATATGCTGATATTAATTTAGTCCCCTAATATTTTCCTTGTGCCCTGAATATGGTGGGAAACGTATAAAAAGAAACGTATATTGTGCAAGGTTTGTTTCAGAAAATCGGTTCTTGAAATAAAGCTCTTAATTTTAATTGAAAACTGCAGTGTTATTAGGGGTTATAAAAGTCATAATTATGATTTCAGGTGGTCTTAAATGTGGGGACTGAAAGACAAGAAATGATGAAACTTCAAAAGGCTATCCATTGAATAAATCTGAGCGCTGCACGTTTCAAAGTCATTTGTTGCGCTGCTTTGTATACCAGTCTGACAGCGCCTCCTGCTGGAAGAGAAACGCGTAGACTTGTAAATGTGAATTTTTTTACAGTCTATAATGTGATGGATCCAGAAGATAATGTTATAAAAATTTAAACAATTTAAACAAAGGCAGTAAAATATATGTATATGTCAAGTAATAAAATACTTGATTGATAATAATTGTTTAAATTAATATAATTGATTTATTCTTTGAAACTTTAATATTAATGTATGCAACTGCAATGCCTTGAGTCTAGTAAGATTAGTACACAGTCATAGCCATAAATGGAATGGTACTAATAATTGGCATAATTCTTTCGGTGTTTCGGTTTTCGGCCTTGGTTTCCTCTTTTTCGGTTTCGGCCAAGAATTTTAATTTCGGTGCATCCCTACTTGTCAGTGAACTATGAGGGCAAAAAAATAAATATTATATAAATATAATTAAATATAATTTTATTAATAAATAAAATAATCGTTCATTAATCGTAATCGAGTTAAAATGTTCAATTAATCGAGATTTTGATTTTAGGCCAAATCGCCCAGCCCTATTTAAAGGTCCCATATTGTACACATTTCTGGAGGTTTATTTTAGTTGTTGATGTCCTTAAGAATATATATTTGCGGTATAAGTGCCAAAATCCATCTCAATATATGTGACCCTGGACCACAAAACCAGTCTTAAGTCGCTGGGGTATATTTGTAGCAATAGCCAAAAATACATTGCATGGGTCAAAATTTTAGATTTTTCTTTTATGCCAAAAATCATTAAGAAATTAAGTAAAGTTCATTTTCCATGAAGATTTTTTGTAAAATTCCTACTGTAAACATATCAAAATGTAATTTTTGATTTGTAATATGCATTGTTAAGAACCTAATTTGGACAACTTTAAAGGTGATTTTCTCAGTCTTTTTGATTTTTTTGCATCCTCAGATTTCTGATTTCAAATAGATGTATCTCAGTCAAATATTGTCCTATCCTAACAAACCATACATCAATAGAAAGCTTATTTATTGAGCTTTCATATGATGTATAAATCTCAGTTTTGTCAAATTTAACCTTATGACTGGTTTTGTGGTCCAGGGTCACATATTTTTACAGCTCCTTTTTTAGGAGCTCTGTCAAAAACAGGTCGATTTTGGCCCATCTAATTAATATTCATGAGCCTCTCTTCTGATTGGCCTGTTGTTTTCTGAGTGACGCACAGCCAGGCCAACCACAGGTAACTACGGTCATGTATGCTTTAGCCGAGCCCAGAGCCATAGAGAGAGCCTAGCCTGCTGATACTCAACAGGATATTTCAGAATGATCATTAATGTTTTTTCTTTTTCAAACACCGAATGCAGTAAGCTACATAACTGTTGCTTTAGTAAAGCCCATTTCACAATGCGCGCTGATTCTGGAAAATTACGGGAACGAGCGCTGTGTGAACAAAAGCCAGAACCATAAAGGCAGTGTTGTAGTGATGATGCACGTTATCATGCGGCTCTTCACGACGAAAAAATACGTGCAAAGTGGAATGAAGCGGCGATCGGGCAGAGCCAGCTCCGCACTATCAACATTGAAGCACAGTTTGTTCAGGTTAGTTTCAGTTTAGTGAAAGGTACGCGTCGCATTACATCTCACATCCATACGTCACATGTCTTTATGGGTTGTGTGCAGGGATGGAAATTAGCACCCGCCACCAGCCAAATGCGGGTGATTTTGTGTTGTGGCGGGTAAACTCGCTTCACCCACCGGCCACCGTGGCGGGTAAATAAAAATAACATACTTCAATCGGACGGCGTGAGGCGGTAATGCACCTTAACGTTGATTGCGAACTGCCGTTAAAATACACGAAGAAGACGACGGCGGACACTTTTAGCGGAGGCACACCTTCAAAAAAAAGTGGCGATACATCACAGGCATTAAGAGGTCTGTTAAAATATCTTTACAATCAGCTTTTGAAGAAATATGTTGTATTTCGTGCTACAGTGCACATTCTGTCAGATGCAATTCATGGCGCGTTTTTCTCAATATACTCTACAAAGCGGCATTCATTCACATCAGATGATAACTCGGCGGCAGATTTCCACTCACACAGGGGTGTAATTTCCACTGGGGACACGCTTTTCAAAATCCCGTTGGTGTCCACCCAAATGGTTTTGTTAAGTAATCTCTTGTATTTTAGAATGCACGCTCTACATTGCGGAGAGTTTCGCGCTATAGTAAAAACGAAACCAAAAGTAAAACGCGCACGCGCATTCAAAAGCAACTTTAATACCCTGCGTTTAGAGAGCGACTCCCCAATGCGCGCAAATTAGGCTACATAAAATATCTAGGCTGTTATATAGGGTGACCATACGTCCTCTTTTACCCGGACATGTCCTCCTTTTTGGCTATAAAATTATGTCTGGGGGGATTTTGTAAAATATCATAAAGTGCAGTAACTACACCAACACTGAAACAGAGAAAAATGCCTTTAAAGTTTTTAGGCCAGCTAGTCAAACATGTTGACACTCTTATTTCTCGGAAACGCTCTCGTTTCTTTGGGACAAAATTGATCAGGAGACTTTGCCACAAGACAAAACAGTTTTCATAAAGTCCATTTTAAGCCTCAATTTCGACCAAATGCGTTGTTAATGCGTGTGTGTGTGGGTGGGGGTGCATCCTGGGGAGGGTGTCCTCTTTTTGGATTCTCAGAATATGGTCACCCTACTTATAGTATGTGGGTTATAAGTTGTGTAGTTGTGAAGATAGCTCTGTATCATGATAGAAAAATTAGGTGAAAATGTCAGTATTTTATTGAGATTTGAGATTAAATAAACTGCTCAAGTATAGTAGTTCTTGTAGTATTAATTTTCACATGCAGCTACACATTGTCGGTTAAAAACATAAAGTGGCTGGTAAAAACATTTAGTGGCTGGTAGATTTTGAAATCCACCGGCCAAAAAAGTTAATTTCCATCCCTGGTTGTGTGTAAAGCACGCACAGATTCCGGAAAACAACTGTGAATGAACCAAATCAAACAACTGCGGAACAAATCATGGGAAACATTATCCGTGTATTTACCGGAATCGCTGTGTGAAAGAGGCTGAAGTTGACGTGCCAGTGGTCTCTTATATTCACATTGTTCTGAAGCCTGTGCAATGATGTAGTTTCGACATGATCTATAGACTGAACAGGGTTTTCTCGACTTGTTTTCGTGTTGTTGTTGCTTAGCAATGTTATGGACACGATATTGTCTGGGTTTGACAAAAGGAGGGTGGGACGCTGGTTGGTGCTCGGGGTGGTGACTGAAGGCGGTGACTGAGTAGATCGGACGTCACATCTTTGCGGAAGTCACAGTGGCTCGTGAAAATGAACAGCTACTTTAAGCAGGCTGTGTGCAGTTTACTGTGGATTGACTGTTTTGAAACTCATATGGTAGTTTCATAGCCCCTAGACCTCAGTTTTCATGAAAAAAGCCATATGGGTGTCATGACTCTGGGCTGCAGCCTTTCCATTCTCCACACGATGTCGCTGTTTCTCTCACTCCCGCACCTTCACTTCCCTGATCGTGTACACCTGTCTTGATTATGTCACCCGTTCTGCCCCAGCTGATCACTATTATGATTTGTCTTTATAATCCCCACTCGTTTCCCACTCTGTGAGTCTGCATTGTATCTTGTATGTTCTGTCTCTGTTTCTGATCCTGACTCCTTGACCGTGTTTCCTGTTTTGTTTATTTTAGTTTTGCTTCAAGTCGCGTTGTGCCGTGTTGGCCTTTTGTTTGTTCGTTTGTTTATTTGTGTTTGTTTAATAAATATTCCCTTCCCTGCACTTGGACCCAGATTTCCTCCTCTCAGCCCTTGCGAACGTGACAGAATGCAGACTCTCAAGATGGGTCCAGCGGGGAGGAATTTTTTCAGGGAGGCGGCGTCCCCCCGTTTGGCGGCGGCGTGCGCCCGCTTGGTGGCGGCGACCACCCGCTCTGTTCCCGAGACGGCGGGGATGTCCTTCGAGGCAGCGTCGGCCACTCGTTTCAAGTACATCTACGCCTGCCTGGCGGAGATGGACGCCTATAGGGCCGAGGCTGCGCAGATGCGCCCCTACTTTGCGGCGGGGGCGGAGACGCTCTTCCGCGGGAAGGCGGCGGCGTCCATTATCTCTGTTCCTGACGCGGCAGTGACCGCTATCTCCGTTCCTGATGCGGCGGCGACTGCTATCTCAGTTCCTGATGCGGCGGCGACCGCTATCTCTGTTCCTGACATGGCAGTGACCGCCATCTCTGTTCCCGAAGCGGCGGCGACTGCTATCTCGGTTCCTGACGCGACAGTGACCGCCATCTCTGTTCCCGAAGCGGCGGCGACCGCTATCTCCGTTCCTGATGCGGCGGCGACCGCCATCTCTGTTCCTGATGTGGCAGTGACCGCCATCTCCGTTCCTGATGCGGCGGCGACCGCCATCTCTGTTCCTGATGTGGCAGCAGTGTTGTTTTCGTCAACGATGACGATGACGAAATCATTTCGTTGACGCCACTTTTTTTCATGACGATAACGAGACGATGACGAGATAAAAATGGCTCGTTGATGACTAAAACATGACAAGACGTGTGTGAGTTTTCGTTGACGAGACGAGAATAGACGAAAATGTTAGTGGGTGGTCCGTCAGACGTTTAAAATGCATGACATTTCCGCTTATTGTGCATGCCAATTAAAACTTAAAAAGTATCTGACGCTATGGCAAGCCGTTTTAGCATTAAATACTCTTTGCTACACTAGTATGGCAAGCCGTTTTTCAGCATTCCATCCTTGTTTGTCTTTTATGTTCTAAAACATTCCTTCATTATTGTAATTATTGGTGAAAATAGTCGATCCGGAAGCTCACATTGTGTTGAACTATAGATCTGCTATTTTCAGAACTTATAAGTGACACTACCCAACAGCAAAATACTTACTGACCTACATTAATTTGTTAAAAGACTACTTCTTTTCCCTTTTTTTGACTAAAACTAGACTAAAACCTATTTGACTTATCGTCGACTAAAATTGGACTAAAACTATCACATATAGAAGTGACTAAAATTTGACTAAAACTAAGAAGCATTTTAGTCCAAAAGACTAAGATTAAATCTAAATCTAAGATGGTTGTCAAAAACAACACTGTGTGGCAGTGACCGCCATCTCTGTTCCTGACGTAGCAGTGACCGCCATCTCTGTTCCCGAAGCGGCGGCGACCGCTATCTCGGTTCCTGACGCGACAGTGACCGCCATCTCTGTTCCTGACGCGGCCGTGACCACTCTCTCTGTTCCGGACGCGGTGGTGACCGCTCTCTCTGTTCCTGACGCGGCCGTGACCACTCTCTCTGTTCCGGACGCGGTGGTGACCGCTGTCTCGGTTCCTGACGCGGCCGTGACCGCTATCTCTGTTCCTGACACGGCGGTGACCGCTCTCTCTGTTCCGGACACGGCGGTGACCGCTCTCTCTGTTCCGGACGCGGCGGTGACTGCTGACATTCCTCTGGCGGTAATGCCCGCTAATGTTCCACTGGCGGCGAGGCCAGCTCACGTTCCTCTGGCGGCTATGCCAGCTCACGATCCTCTGGCGGCTATGCCAGCTCACGTTCCTCTGATGGCGGCGATGCCAGCTCACGTTCCTCTGATGGCGGCGATGCCAGCTCACGTTCCTCTGGCGGCGGTGCCCGCTGACGTTCCTCTGACGGCGGCGATGACAGCTCAAGTTCCCCTGGCGGTGATGCCCGCGGACGTTTTTCCTGGGTCCGGTCGTGCCCTGCCCAAGTTCTCGGGCCCTGCGATGGTTTCGACCAGCTTCCCAGAACATTCTTCTCCGGTCCTGCTGCAACTGCACGGGCCTGGCCCGCCATCCCTCCCCCTGTTTTCCCCAGTCCCCCGTTCCACCTCCCTCCAGACTTGTTCGGCTTCAAGGAACGTCTGGTATCCGTTCCATTGAGATGACTGTCATGACTCTGGGCTGCAGCCTTTCCATTCTCCACACGATGTCGCTGTTTCTCTCACTCCCGCACCTTCACTTCCCTGATCGTGTACACCTGTCTTGATTATGTCACCCGTTCTGCCCCAGCTGATCACTACTATGATTTGTCTTTATAATCCCCATTCGTTTTATCCTGCTCCTGCTCAGTTCTTGTCGTGTGTGCCGTGTTGGCCTTTTGTTGGTTTGTTTATTTGTTTGTTTTTGTTGTTTAAATAAATATCACTCTCCTGCATTTGGACCCAGACCTCACCTCATTCGTATCGTGACAGAATGCAGACTCCCCAAATGGGTCCAGCGGGGAGGAATCTTTCTTTTGAGGAGGCGTCGGCTGCTCGTTTTGAGTTCCTCTACGCCTGTTTCGCGCAGATGGACGCCTGTAGGGCCGAGGCTGCGCAGATGCGCCCCTACTTTGCGGCGGGGGCGGAGACGCTCTTCCGCGGGAAAGCGGCGGCGTCCATTATCTCTGTTCCTGACGCGGCAGTGACCGCTATCTCCGTTCCTGATGCGGAAGTGACTGCTGTCTCTGTTCCTGATGCAACACTGACTGCTATCTCTGTTCCTGACGCGGCGGCGACCGCTGTCTCTGTTCCTCACGCGGCGGCAACCGCTATCTCCGTTCCTGACGCGGTGGCGACCACTATCTCTGTTCCTGACGCGGAAGTGACCGCTGTCTCTGTTCCTGATGCGGCACTGACTGCTATCTCTGTTCCTGACGCGGCGGCGATCGCTATCTCCGTTCCTGACGCGGCGGCGACCGCTATCTCCGTTTCTGACGCGGCGGCGACCGCCATCTCTGTTCCTCACGCGGAAGTGACCGCCATCTCTGTTCCTGATGCGGAAGTGACTGCTGTCTCTGTTCCTGATGCAACACTGACTGCTATCTCTGTTCCTGACGCGGCGGCGACCGCTGTCTCTGTTCCTCACGCGGCGGCAACCGCTATCTCCGTTCCTGACGCGGTGGCGACCACTATCTCTGTTCCTGACGCGGAAGTGACCGCTGTCTCTGTTCCTGATGCGGCACTGACTGCTATCTCTGTTCCTGACGCGGCGGCGATCGCTATCTCTGTTCCTGACGCGGCGGCGACCGCTATCTCCGTTCCTGACGCGGCGGCGATCGCTATCTCTGTTCCTGACGCGGCGGCGATCGCTATCTCTGTTCCTGACGCGGCGGCGAACGCTATCTCTGTTCCTGACGCGGCGGCGACCGCTATCTCCGTTCCTGACGTGGCGGCGACCGCTATCTCTGTTCTCGAAGCGGCGGCGTCTGCTATCTCCGTTCCTGACACACAAATGACCGCTGTCTCTGTTCCTGATGCGGCACTGACTGCTATCTCTGTTCCTGACGCGGCGGCGATCGCGATCTCTGTTCCTGACGCGGCGGCGACCGCTATCTCCGTTCCTGACGTGGCGGCGACCGCTATCTCTGTTCTCGAAGCGGCGGCGTCCGCTATCTCCGTTCCTGACGCACAAGTGACCGCTGTCTCTATTCCTGATGCGGCACTGACTGCTATCTCTGTTCCTGACGCGGCGGCGATCACGATCTCTGTTCCTGACGCGGCGGCGACCGCTATCTCCGTTCCTGACGCGGCGGCGACCACTATCTCTGTTCCTGACGCACAAGTGACCACTGTCTCTGTTCCTGACGCGAGACTGACTGCTATCTCTGTTCCGGACGCGGCACTGACTGCTATCTCTGTTCCGGACGCGGCGGTGACCGCGCACGTTCCACTGGCGGCGAGGCCAGCTCGCGTTCCTCTGGCGGCGGCGTCCGCTGACGCTCCTCTGGCGGCGAGGCCAGCTCACGGTCCTCCGTGGCACGGGCCTGGCCCACCATCCCTCCCCCTGTATCACCAGTCCCCCGTTCCACCTCCCTCCAGACTTTTCGGCCTTAGGGAACGTCTGGAAGCCGTTCCGTAGGGGAGGGGTACTTTCATGATCTGGGCTGTGGGGTTTCCCTCAGCCACCTGGGGTCGCTGTTTTCCCTTCCCTGCACTGCACTTCCCTGATTGTTCACCTGTCTTGATTATGTCACTCGTCTTCCCCAGCTGATCACTATTATCATTTGTCTTTATAATCTCCACACTTTCACTACCCTGGTGAGTCTGCATTGTTTCCTGTTTCGTGTCACCAGTTCTGTGTGTATCCTGCTCCTGCTCAGTTCTTGTCGTGTGTGCCGTGTTGGCCTTTTGTTGGTTTGTTTATTTGTTTGTTTTTGTTGTTTAAATAAATATCACTCTCCTGCATTTGGACCCAGACCTCACCTCATTCGTATCGTGACAATGGGACCTTTAACCATTTTTTTAGAATAATGTTTAATAACTTACCTGTGTTTAATTTAATTGTGGACTTGTAAAGTCTTAATTTAAACAAATTTGTGAGTGCACTTCTATAAAAACAACACAACAATATACTTATACATATGTAGTAAGTAAAATCCTTACCTGGTAAGGAGAGGTTGAGCTGGTTGCTCTGATCTTCATCCTGTTCCAGCCCATCTGAGTCTGAATCCTGATCCGCCACAAAAGGAGCTACAGATTCAGAAGAGCTGTCATCTGATTCAGAATCCAACAGCACAGTCTCATCTGGGGAGCTTCTTCCTGCTTGAATTTTTGGTAGATGGGGCTGCAACTTCCTGTTACTGCATTTTGATGATTGACCTTTGTTAGCACAGACGCTGTCCTCTTCTTCTGTGCCAGAGTTAATCACAATAACATCTACAGCTGGAGCAGGAGGCAAGGATTTCTGCTTTGTTTGAGTCTGCGGTACAGATGACTGGACCTTACTCGAGTCCTCCTTGTCCTCCTGGATCTCAGCACCGTAGTGCAGCTGGGAATAAAGCCGGAATTCCAGTTCACTGTCAGAGTCAGACAAACTGGAGTCTGCATCGTCCTGGTACAGCTCATCCTCATAGTCATCCCGCTCCTGATAGCCTGAGAACATCTCAAGGAGAGCCCTAAACAGAGAGAAGCCAAGCCATTAAAAATCATCATGTATCATTGTTGTGTATCACCTTGTCAATAACACGTTCTTTTGTTCTTTTTATGCATGTTACATGTACTTACAATAGTATTAGCAATAAATTACGACTAATTACATGCAACTAACCCTCAACCAAATCCTTATCCCAACCATAACTACAGTCAAACAAAATATTATTCAGACACCAGTTATATTTTTTTATTTTTTTTACTAGTGTGTGCAGGACACTATAGTTCATTTATGTAAGTGAGGATAGTAAAATAAAGTAAACTGTGACATATTATACCCAAAAATTCTTCATACAGTGGACTACCTGTAAAATTAATAACAATTTTGGTCCAAAAATTATTCAGACACTTTGATCTGGCCATGTTTTGCTTAAGTGTTTTTTCTTTAATTGCTAATGCGAACTTTTTGCAACACAGACTGAACTTGTCATACTTGATTACCATTTCCTAAACTATAACTATAACTGTGATAATGTAAGAAATGTTGAAGGTGAATTAATTTGAATACATTTTGGTTTGACTGTATATAGTAAGTACACATAGTTAGTTAATATTACTCAGTACTTAAATGTATAACAAGGATACTGATAAATAAGGTGTAACCTTAAAAGTTTAGATTATTATTAATGCTTAATGTATTTTTACAAACATTTGTATGTGCCAAAATATAAAAACAGTATTTATTTTTTACAAAACAAAATCCAGTAACACTTTACAATAAGGTTCCATTTAATTTATTCACACTGGTTGACTACATTAGTTAATCAACTAACAATAAAAATAATTTTAAAGCATCTATTACTATTAATATTAATTCCAACATTTACTAGTACATTATTAAAATCAAAAGTTGTATTTACTAATGTTATTTAATGGAAATTGGCTAAGATGGACTAACAGTGAATGGTTGTATTTGTATTAACTTATGTTAACAAAGATTAATAAATACTGTAACAAATGCATTGCTCACTGTCAGTTAATGTTGCTTAATGAATTGCATATAGTTAACTACTAGAATTATTCTAAAGTGTTACACACTCCAGTGTTACTCCATTAAATATTCATAAACAACTTCTTTGGGAAAACAAGACTTGACACAGTGCAAACCTCGCTAATTTATCTAGCAGCAATTTTCAGACTGTTCAGCAGATTTTTCCAATAGGATCAGAAATTAACAAGGTCTTTTCACCAAAATGAACAAAAATGCCCCATAAATTCAAGACAAAGGGGAAAAATCCCCCTGCACAATTAAACAATGTATTACGGCTGTCACGATTAAAATGAAATGTGAAAATGAATGAAAAGCGCCACTTCACGAATTATATTTACATTCACTCACACTGCATCAGATCGCTTTTATGTGCTGATTTGTGCAGACTTATAACCAATCAAAAGCGTTTCTGTTTAACTTAGGAATGCATTGGCCAATCAGAGGCGCTTATTATATTAGTCAGCACTGAAAACGCCAGAGCTGTGTGGAGTGTGCACGCTCACGAATTCCCTCATCATAAACAACACAGTGCAGATACAATGTAAATTAAAGATTAATTTTATAGCTTCAGTGATTATAACGGACGTTTTTGCATAACTTGGGCTAGACTAGACTAACATCATGGACCGACACATTGTCCATGATGCCAGAATGTGACATGCTTTCTGTTTTCTACATCGATATTAATAATCATTATTACAATAATCCACAATAATGATTTTTATCATAATATTGCAGCACTATGAGCTCTTTTTTTAATGTACATTTTAAACAGTCTATTGTTATTGACAGCAGTTTAAAATATTGCTTAAAGTAATTGGGACATTAAAAACAACATATAGTTTTTTATAACAATAAGGCGATTATATAAATTGCCCTGACAAATGTAAAAAATGTCCCTGGAAATCATAATCTGTGTATGTGTACCTGGTATTCCCTACATTAAGGAGACCGAATGTACTGCTTATTTGATTTCATTTGTCAATCAATTATCTTATGTTATATATCATATGAGCTATTGAACAACACATATAGTGGGATGTACAGGGTTGGACCAGAAAGAAATAATATTAATTTATGTCTACAGAGTCCTCATGGGAACATGATCATTATCCCCACATGGTGAACCCCATTCTGACCTCTACAACATTACTAGCAGTCCCTCAAATCTTTTACTCAAATGAAGCCAAGAGACGACAGTCTTTATCCATAAGTCCAAGTGCAATGACATGAACATAAAACACAGCTGCTGTTTAAGTTTTAGTTAAACTGTCAGTTTGCATCCTGAAGAATGGCAATTAGTTCTACTGTATATAAACAAACACTGTACATGTGACTTTGTTTAAATTTAGCCTGTTTGACAGCAGCACGTAAGTCACAGAGATATATATTCTAGTCAGATTCATAAAAACCTCCAAGATTATGAACATAACAGATTTAACATTTAAACAACATCACGAAACACCAGCTATAGACTCTATGCTAACTTGAAACCTAAACAATCCAGTAACGTTAAACACAAGAATCCTAGAGTATTCACAATAATAAATATCTGTATAAAACATATGAGTAAATAAAACCCGTGTGCTGTAACAGCCTAAAATCAATGAAGACCAAGATTAGATAACATAAATCTGATGAACATATGTTAGCCTCAGTGCTATCAAGTGCTGCTCAATGTCCCACGTGTGTTCACGTAGCCTAACGTTACACATGGACGCCGGCTTTGGGCTTATTATTAATAAACGTGCACGAGAGAGTGTTTTAAAACATTTGTAACCTCAGCTACACCACATGACACGTTTTGTCGGGTACGGTAAGAGACTGAATAAAAATCTGACCTGTTTATAAATTCCGATTTGCAACACGGGGACACCCGCTTCCGGACTCCACAGGAAAATTAAATGGTTGGCCAACTAGTCTTCATCCCTGGGCTATAGCGCTATATTTAACATACACACACAGAGAGAGAGAGAGACCGAAGGTTAGTGACTCTGAATGTGGGGATTGTTTTAACTATTACCATGCTTGTTCATAGTGTAAATAGGAGATGATTTGGAAATGTAGGAAGTGCTTTTACTTGAATTATCTGTTTGTGTAAAGCCTCGTGGTACTTTACAAGAAACATAAGGAAGCCAGGCATTAAACATTGGTCTTTACAACCTTGTTCAGGTAGATAAAGTGTCATTTGGGAGCTTTCCCTAAGCTTTCCCTAATTTCCTGATAAACACAATGAGGATGATAACAACAACAATAGGCTAACAATAACAATAATGCTTTGTTTTGTCATTGGTATTAAACAATGGTCAAATTCATTGCAAAAAGACACTATGATAAACAGTAACACTGCCTCTGAATTGTCTCCAAAATAAATATATAAATAATACATTTGTATAATAATTTATATACATTTATGTATATATTTATACAGTGCTTAACAAAATAATACAATTACAACGTCTTTTGCCACAGCTGCCCTAAACTAACAGTCTTGGTGATTACCAAAATCATTTTTTTATGTTTCTGTAATGGATAATCCACCAGTATCGTAAGCTCTTTAGTCACGGTAGTGTTTCTAATGCTAAAATATAATTATTGTTGTTATCCATGCGCTTTCAAATTTACTGTTTTACAGGAAAGGCAGAAAAAAATAGTAAAGCACTTTATTATTATTATTGTTTTTTAACTCAGATGCCCAATTACAGTCAATAACAACAGAGACTGTGGAAAAATACATAAAAAATATACAAGCATGAATACAAGCTGTTATCAAGGCCAAAGTAGGCCATACACTATGTTTTAATTTGTTTGGTTATTATGTGTGAATAAATAGTTGCTTCAGTTTGTTATTTGCCAAATAAATTACAATAACATTTTAGTTTTCAACAAGTTTTGGACAGTTTTTTCTTTTCATGTAATCTGTATTTGTTGATTGTAAATCTGAACAAAAAAATAATCAAATGCTTTACTATTATTTCTGCCTTTCTTGTGAAACAGTAAATTCGGAAATTGATGGATAACAATACAATAAGAACAATAAGTAGCATTACAAATACTACTTTGACTAAAGAACTTACACACACTGGTGGTTTAACCATTACAGAAACATAAAAAATGATTTTGGTAATGATTCTGTGTGTACTTTTTTAAATTATATTTAGGAATAATGAGGACCTTCATTTTACTGGCATACTTACTAGTTAAAAAGGTTTATAAATCAGCCAAAATATGTTATTATTTTAATCTAGTGTTCTGCACATTTCTGTGATGGGTAATTGTAGGGGTTAGGTAATAGAAAATATCATTAACTTGAGAGAAAATCAGTGCATGTCTATGCAATGTCCTCACTAAGAGTCCCTATGGGGTCCAAATGTTCCCACAAGGACAGTAATACCACTAATTTTTGACCTTGTGAAGATATTTTTTGGTCCCCATGACAAAACAAGCTTATAAATCATACAGAATTGAGTTTTGGAACATCTAAAAATGCAGAGCGTTTTGTGTGATGGATAGGTTTGGGGTATGGGGATAGAGTATAGTTTGTACAGTATAAAAACCATTACGCCTATGGAGAGTCCTCATAAACATAGAAACCCAATTATTTTTATTTTTGCAAGCATGTTATGAGGCAATGTTATCATCAACATATATATTAATAATATGCATTATATAAATTTAAGAGAATTTCATTTCTACCAAATAGTTATTCAAGACATAAGCTGGCATTTCAAGATGTTGGCCTTTTATTAGATGTGAACTTTTTGTTATCTTTATTCCTGTAATAGAAATAACATGCAAAATGTTCTTTATCGGTTGCTATGTTCGGCCTCTTCTGAGGTCCACATTTACATATCTTAACAGGCAGCATATCTGTCAGAAACATATCTAAATATAAATCACACGTTCATATTTTTGCTTTCGTTCTTTCATTCTTTTTCTTTCTTTCTTTCCTTCTTCCTTTCTTTTTCTTTCTATTTTTGTGAAATCACAGACTACCTTTATCATCTCCAGAGCCTATATGACATGAACAGAGCATGCGACTGATGTGGGAATCATGGTGTGAATGCCATCTGATTCCGAAGACGTCTCCATGCGTGTCAGTGTCAGAAAAGGCCATCAAAGCAGTGGATTGTTTTCTTTCAAAAGGTTACATTTCCTAAATGAAGCCAAAAGCCCACCACATATACCATATTTTAGCAGAACGCAGTAGCAATAAGGATTGCAGCTAGAACAGAATGCCTGGCTGCTCAACAGAAATTGCCGCATTGGACGTATTTGTTGATCGTTATTACTATTATTGTTTTAAAAGGAAAAAGGGAAGCGTTTGTTCCTCGGTTAATCTGCACAAATTCAAACCAGTCGGGTGTTGAAGATGGAGTCACCAGCGAGGATGCAGGCTCTCCCATTCCAATATCTGATTCCACATGGCTGTTCTGCATGAGAAAGATTTTCATTTGGGAAATGAAGCCAAATGGCCACCTTCACCAACCCCTGCATTTATATTGCTGATGTCTCCGCAGCCTGCACCTTCAGTGTGTTATTCAAGTGTAACATTGACCCATACTGTGCTATGATCAATATTTGAGCATACAATTATCATGGCATTGAAAGTTATAAGTCTATTTGGGTGCTATATACAAACATAATAGCTTTATTATTGTGTAATCAAGCTATCTGGCGATTTTCTGGTGAAAAAAATCACAGCTCAAGAGTGTTATGCATGAAGTGTAGCATATGGTATACTAAATAATAGGTTAATATTAAATGTTAATAAATTAGGGTGTCCTTTTTTTTCCACAGGATCTTTGTGCAGATTTAACATCCTGAGTCTTTGGTTCCGTCAATTGCCTGTTTGATTGTGTTCCCTTTTGAGGGTCCACTTAGAATATCAAGGCACAGTTTGACCCCAGCATGTCGCTACACGTCACACGATCTGGAACAAAACATTCAGTGAAGAAACCCATGTCCTCTTTGTGTGGTCTGGTGTTGTGCCAAGTGTTGACAGGTTTAGAACTGGCACTATTTCCTGCTGAGGCTTGGGGTTCACTTCTTCTGTAGACATTTTCCACACTTGTTATAAGGTTATTACCTAAAATACATCATTATAATAAATCACTCAATTAGATAATAACCCATTTGTTACGGATTTTGGTGTATCACCAAACTTGTCATGTTGCTGAAGAAAAACTATATATATATTCCATATTCTTTTTCTCCTGACAATCAAAGAGAGCACCTCTGCAAAGGTTATTAACGCATATTCATGTTTTAATAATACTCTTTTATTAAAGGAAAATAAAACATAAGAAAAGAATACCCCAGCAATGCCTTCTGCATTTTAAACTAACAATAACAGAAGTGGCTCTAAGGTTTCTCTTTAAATATGACAAAATGCGTGTTAAAATTTTTGTCATTAAATTATGGTTTCACAGAACTGCAGAAAAATGTGAGGTAGCCTAGTTATTATAACCACATACATTTAGCTATTTCTGCTACGACTGGTCTGGTCTTGTAGATTTTTACTAGATATACATAGCCAAATTAATTAATACCGAAAGTTTCTTACCACAATTACCATATTTTGCCGAATAATCCAACCTATATGTGGAGCCAACTCCTTCAAAAGCTTTCGAAATATTTCTCTGTTTGTTTGTTTGTTTGCTGACAGTGTTGGTTTTTGTTTCCACAGTAGAAATCATTTTTGTGCGACATTTTCGTGTTTTTGCAAGGGATAACTAAGGACTAATAAGAAACACACGAAAGTGTGCTTCCGCCATAAACACTGAGAGACTGACAGTCCGAATTTCTTCAGCTGCTTTTGTTTTTAAAGGTCTGCTAAGACAATTTTGAATCATATAGATTTATTTTATGTGAGCTTGCGTTTAAATATTGTGAGGGAAAAACATTCGTTTATTGGACTTCTATTCATAACACTATTCACAGACCGAATGAGTTGAACAGAAAACGGAGGCGTCATTAATGTTGTTGATTTTCTCTCTGTATTTGTTTACTTTTTGTTTTAATTGTCCGCTTTGACTCCCGCGTCTCGGTCAAAAGCGATTATTTCCGCATCCAGCAGGGCAATAGCCAAAATTCTCCCCTTACCAAAAACTCTCCGCGCTTCAATTACTTTATTAATTAAATTAAGAAGGGGACTGAAACACCACGTTTTGTAACCCTAGCACGTTATGACTGCATGGGTGGAGCAATGTTGCCAAAGCAAATATCAACAGAATCTATAATGTATAAAAACCTTTGCAATTTCAAATAACAACCCCCTTTTATAAATGTATTACTTAAATAATTTTGTATAATTTGCTTAGAGCACAAATATAATTCCAAGCATATTTAAACTTTTTTTTGTGCTTACAGAGCAAATCACTTCTAGTATAAATAAATAAATGTGCAAATAGTAACCAGTGTTTCTGTAAACGATTGCACTAGAGTAAATCATAAACTATATGGGGCAACCTTTATTTTGCCAAAAAAATAAATAAATAAGATCTGACGTTTCTTGCTTTTTTCTTTTAATAGGCAGTAGCCTTACTAGGTACAGTGGTAGCAAAAACTGAAATAGCAGCAATGTTTTTAGGCTATTATAATTTTATTATTAATAATAATTAGTCTATTGTTGTTGTTGTTACTAATAATAGACTTACATGTAAAAAAAAAATGCAGTTTATATAAGCTATACTGTATATTGCACGCTTATTTCATTTTTGTAAAACAAGAGGCAGCGGAAAACGGTTTTTATTGAACTAATAAATCCATTAGAATAAAATTCACAGAACTGTTTTGTCGCACTTGATGACTTAAAAATTCTGCCTGTGGTTTGACCATAGTATATAACAACTGAGGAAATGAATTCTGTTATTTTAAAGTCAACTATTAATTCCATGGATGGATGGATGGAAAAGGGAAGCCCTGTGGTCCCAAGTGTTAAAAGTGGTGACAAGAAGTGAGAAAGGAGAAGAAAGAGTGGACGTTGATGTAAGTTTATGTAGGACAAGTTTGGCCTTTGATCTTAGAGCGGAGAGTCGTGTGTAGCGATGCGGTTACATCGCCTCAGGTCACCGTGACAACAGCCACCTGCACAGTAACACTGGCGCTCATCTCTCCTCAGATGCTTCAGAAGCCCAAACTCACAGAAGGCAATTCAAACTCAGGGAGAAACGCTGCATGCAGGGCTCATCCCCAAAATACAGCCTCGCTTTAAAATGGTTTTATTTATCGCAAATGAATAGTGACTTTCCGTCATGCGCGAAAAGTATTGTAATTAAATAATTGACCTCCGGGCCAAAATTATCTGAAACAAGCCACGGGCCACTCCGTATTAAATTAATAAGGTCTAAAGCTTCATTCATTATTCTGCCTTTAGCCCTCCATCAATAGAACATGGCTTTATGAGGCGCGATTAAATGAGCTACATTTGTTGTTTTCTGAGTAGAGGTCAGAGAGTGCTGAACGGCGCGTCTATCGCATTGTTCAACGCTCAATTGTGTCTGTGTCGCCCATGAACCTCGAGACCTCAAATCATCGCCTGTCATCATCCAACGCGTGCATTCAAGTGCATTGTTGGTGTTGCGAAAAATCAAATACATTCTACAATTCTTGTTTGGTTGAACAAGCAATGCTTAAAAAAAAAGTAAAAGCAATGCAACCGGAAAGCCTCACCTTATTTATTTTGTAGCACTTTTGCATTATTTTTGACACGTCTAAAATGTTTATGCATATATTTAAAATATTGTTTTTTAAATTAGCTACCCGTTAATAATAACTACAATATTTTAAAAATAATTGTAGTGTTATTTGACTACTAAACCTAAAATTAGCCAGGTTATGATTAAGCACATGCTTAAGATACATACATGTATGTATATGTATATATATATATATATATATATATATATATATATATATATATATATATATATAAACTAAATATCATCTGTATTTCACTTATCTCCTCAACCCCAAATCCCTTGACGCACTTAAACTTGTCTGCATGAGAAAGAGAGAGAGAGAGAGAGAGAGAGAGAGAGAGAGAGAGAGAGAGAGAGAGAGAGAGAGAGAGAGAGAGAGAGAGATAGGGAGCGAAAGTTATGTTTGAAAAGTGTTACCAACAAATTAACAGATATACGCGACTACGCATAGACCAACTGCCCATATCTGAAGAGGGGAGTTTGTGTGTGTGTGTGTGTGTGTGTGTGTGTGAGAGAGAGAGGAAGAAAGAGAGAGAGAGAAAGAGGAAGAAAGAGGGCATGAGCGCGCGGCTCTTTCTTGACTTTGCCCCATAATCGTTTCACGCTTTCTTCAGAGTCTCTTTTCCACCTAAAACGTTTAGTCTCACTCCAGTGAACAATTGCAACGGCGCAACAGGGAGCGGAAGAGTCACATTATTTCAAACTACCATTCGTCAAAACCACTGTTACAAAAAAAGAGCAGAGAGAACAGCAACAGAGGATATAGGAGAGGGAACTTTTTTTTGTTCTCACCCCCCCGCTCATCCCTCTGTCCAACCTCTAGCCACGGCATGGACTTGGACCAAAAGGGTCCATCTCTGCGCATCGGACGGTCGGGTAGGGCCTTGTCTGTTTCTCCATTTCACTTGACCTACTGTTGTTTGTTCAATGTTGTCTACTAATAAAACTGTCTCTCTTTTACCAACCTAAACTAACTTGTGCACTTGCTACATGAGCTATGCCTTTTATAAAACTGCTTGGTTTTTGTATTTACCCTTGATATGAATTTTGTTGGACACTTTTGACATTAAAATCTAGAACAACACGGGCCTAGACATTCTGTAAGCTTACACTGTGGCCACACCTTTGCTGACTCTGTGATTTTGACAGCAACGTGGTTTTTTTAGCTTTAAGTGTGCTGGGTTTAGGCCAATTTTCCCGGACTGTTACAGTCTAAAGGAACATAATCAAAATTCAAAACAGTCACACTAAATTTAAAAACAACTAGCCTATACGTGAAACCAATGATATTTCCTGTCACACTGTGAGGTTGTTGAAAGATGTATGCTCCAATGGAACAGATTTGAGGCCGAGTTTGAGTCTCAATACCACAAGCATGAATTATGACTGGATTCAATAGCAAATAGTTCTTTTCATACACGTTCGTCGTTCACGCGTCACATTCAGAACTGCCAATGAAACGGCGTATGCAATTTAGATTTACGCATCTGTTTGCTAAACGCAAGATACACAAATCTCACAGTAGTCAGAATTGATTGTTGTCATCTAGAAATTGCATTGTATTATAAAGCTATAGCTAAAGTGGACATGCATTGACGCATGCCTACTTTTCTTCATAAAAAATGAAAAACGAGACATTTTTTTAATTGCTCTGACAACTAAAGCGAGGCCTTAAATAGACCAGTTTAACCCAGCTAAGGTGGTTCATCTCACCTGGTATAAAACGACTACGCCCAGCTTTCCCTGAAGACTAAATATTCCTAGTACATTTGGTTCTCGTGGTTTTGTTTGTCTGGTGTTTTTTATCGGGGGCATAGTTTGTTTGTTTGTTTACTTATTTATTTGTGTGCCTACTGTTATTTAATTTGGCCTTTGTGTCAAAAATACATCTTTGATAAATAGGCCACTGCCTACAACTGATGGAATACTCCTAAGCTTATTTATCTGATAGTCTTGCAGTCCTTTGGTTAGATGTTCTGTCTGTTTCACCCAGAGCTCTTTTTTTTCCAATAATAGCACCTGGGACACAATTCATAGAATTGATTTGACTTTCGATTTAACTAAAACAAAATCACCACTTCTCTCGAATAGAATATTGATATAGAGTTTCTGTCAGTGATGTGATTCATTGCACATTCGGCCAACTTGGAGTGAACTGGAAACCATGTGCTTGGATTTGACTCTGATGCTATGAAATATTCTTAGTTATTGTCAATAAATTGTTTTTCAGTTTCAGTTTTGTCCCCACTTCTGAACACTTTTATAGAAATGTTATTTTTGTTTACTATTTAGTATGTATGTTTTCTTAAGATTACTTATGTAAGTGATCTAAGTCTGACTCCTAAATTATTATTGCTTTCAAAATTTACTCAAAGCGTTAAAACGTAATAAATGTTACTGATTTAACAACAAATGGTTTGAATGCTGATAAATGGCTTTTATCCTAAAATCCAAGCCAGATCTAAAAGCTAATTGAATACAAGATTTTAGCTGTTTTAGTGTGACTTGTTTGTTTATTTAATTTGCTAAATATATGCAGAAAATTAATTTTGGGAAAACTATACAAGCAAGAATTTTCCCAATAAAACAGAATATGAGAGTATTGAGAGTATCACGTGGGCCACAGCTGGAAATTTTCAGGGTAAAAACAGCAGATTAAATAGATTAAAATAATTCAGATAATTTACTCGAAAGATTTTAATAGTTTAATCTGCATAACGTTACAAAACAATTATTGTTTATTTGTGGCCCGCGTCTCTCAATAACAGGAACAAAACAACAGAACTAATAAATGAATGACTGAAAAATGTGTCAAATGAAAGCCTACAAGGCCTTAGTAACATTCATGGAAAGGTTCAACTTAATTGTTAATGTAAGTAAAATAACTTAATGATCTCCATATTTAAACATCTTATAAAACTGAAAACGGAACACAAAATATTTGCAAATAGGCCAGCGCTATTGTCTATTTTAACACTGCAACACGTTCACATTAGTTACTTTGATTTCACAAGTGTATACGTGTGCGTGTGTGTATGCGTAGCCTATGTGTGTGTGTGTGTGTGTGTGTGTGTGTGGCAAGCTGACGTGATCCAGCTTCTTCACACAAGACCAAAGGTTCGCCCCCTCGTGGCACTTATGGCGCACCGCGCGGGAATCTTTTCAAGACTTACAGAATAAGACGAATATGTGTTAAGCACATGAATTTTGAGCATGAACCACAGGATTTCAGCGATTTAAATGTTACGTTATTCTAAGCACACAGGCAAATACATGTAGGGTGGCTGTGTCTCTGTTCTCTAAGTGTAACACTGTGGCTTGTCGCAGATGATGCACGGAAACTTTCTCCAAAACGTTCTCAAACAAAACATAAAAATCAGTTTTAGAAGACTTAAGGTTTGCGTTGTATACAAAGAATCATCTCCGCATAATGTAACTTTTTTGTTTTATGTTGTGATACAAAAGTTATGTTTGAGCAATTTACGTTTTTTGTATATACATTAATAAATTACATAAATTAAACGTAGGCCCATACATCGGTAATCAATCGAAAAAATCAACTGCATGTGTTTAAAAATAAAATACTTGAACTTAATTAATTTAATAAGCTAATCAGTTTAATTTAGGTATGTTTTTTTTTGTGTGTGTGTGTGTATGTGTGTCTGTGTTCTTGCTTAGATAAGTAAATAAATTATTTAAAGACCCATTCATGGTCATAACCCTGATATTACGCTTTTAAAAATGCTTGTTATTTCTGGTTGGTATTACCCTATAATGATTACTATGATGCTAGCCACCACAATTAATATCACCATCATTTGAAAAACACACCACGGTTACTAACTCATCTAAACTTAACATGACTAAATACCAAGTACTTAATAATTTGTAGGAAGGCTGGTAATAAAAAAAATATTTGGCATGAAAATAAAGCAAAAGTCAGCGCTCGTGTCCGTGAAACAATGTAGATAGGAGGAATCTTTTTTGGAAGACGCATAAATAACGAATCATTTGAGCAGCCTTAATGAATGCATAATCATTCAACTCGTTTATTAGGATAACAATTACCAAAATAAAATAATAAAAAAATCTTTTTTTTTTTTGTCGAAGATACTAAACAGAAGTCGTAAGTGCACATGCAAGTGCGATATTTATAATTTCTAAAAATGTGCAAAAACAAACAGTTTAAGAAGTTCTGTTAATTTATTATATGTATTTTTATGTTTTATATATAATATGCATATGTAGCTTCGTAAAATGCTACAGCGTGTCGAATGTAATAAGCAATATTTTAAAACGATTTAAATGCATTATATTGGCTTATTCGTATAACTGAAATCATTCTGACGCAATACCTAATTATTAACTATTTATTAATTGGATGACTGAAAAGAGTGCAAACGGATATTTCCAAATTTCAATTGTATCCCCTTCCTTAATTGAAATTAGACATGGGATCAGCGACACCAGTGAAGCAACTTCTATTCAAGACTCCCTATTTGTCAGTGCACAATTGGGACAGCACGTCACCTTCATATTGGCTCAGTGTTAGCCAATCGGTGTCGTCTTTATCTGAGCGCGACTCAGGGCGATTGTGACGGCAGAGGTGCAGAGCCCGGATAGGTAGGCTTATCTTGATTGACAGTCGCGCCCGGGCTCGGTAGTAGATTCAGAGCGCTGTAGCTTTGGCGCTGTCCACACGAGAGCAGGTTCTGAAACGCGCCGTGCGCTTGTGCAGTGTTTGCGCGGTAAGGACGGAGGCTCGACCACTGCTTCTCACCGCCGGAGCGCTCACCCTGGAAGAACACCTTTCGGCGGACACCCGATGCGGCGAGACAGACAAATTGCACTACCGTATCAGCCATCTGAGACTTTCAGAGGATTTTTACGCACGTACTGAGTGGGTTCAAAACTTGACAAAGCCTGTTTTCTTCTTCAGGACATTTCTTGGACATTTTTTTCAAGTTGAAATTCTTCGCGCAATGGCTATTTTTCTTTTTCTATTTAACGTTGGCAAACGTTTTAATTTGTGGGTCATACCATGCACTTTTTAAATTTCATATGTCCACGGTCGCATGTCTATTGTTTGGGGATCTTCGAACTGTCGGAGTTATATTTTTTTCTTCTAAAAAAGAGAGTCCGAGGGCGCGCTTTGTGCGATTAGAAGATCAAGATGCAAGGAAATCGCGTTTACGTGAAGCTACGCTGAGCAAGAAGTAAATGTTTTCGTTTGTCAGAAACCTCACCAGGATTTTACAGATCCCTGGTAGAGACGCGCTCTGACAGTGCGAACCTCAGTCACAGTTCACGGGTCACGGTCAGTGGAGCGAGGATGTCAAGATAGAGCCTGGAAACGAGACTTCTACATTTTATCTAAAGCTTAAGACTGTTCGGACTAATATTAAAATTTGTACATATCGCCAGGACTTTTCTTCAAATTCAATTTTGATAAATCCCCACTGATGTCTGAGTTAGTTCACTCTGGATGTTGGGCCGCGGAAGCAGTTGTGTGACCCTGCAGGGTTGCATTTACATTTTTGTTGACTAATTAATGATGAATCAGATCAATTGTTATTTATGAATTATCTCTTTTCCATTATCCTGCGAAAATCACAAAAGCTATTTACAAATTTACTTCTATTCTTGACCTTAGGCCTTAGGTCTTCAGGTTCAATTGTTTATTTTTCAACCAAAGTTTCTGTGGACTTCCACACAGCTGAAACTGTGTTTAACAGAGACGTTAACGAGTAGAACGGACTGAATACGACGCACAAACCTTTAAAACAACAAATACAGGACTTTAAAGACTTTTTGGTGGTTTTCCACGGGAAGGCCTTTTCTACTAACCGATGGAAATCCACTGCAAACACGACCCGTTCGCAGCGATGCACAGTAAGTTCACGGTAGACTTTAACTTCTTTTAAATGTTTGTTATCTTTAAAAGTGATTTCTCTTAGAATATTCTTTTTTTCCTAATATTCTAATACTCCGTTCAGAATTAGAACAATTAAAACATACTCTGATTAAATCTAATCAAAACAGAGCACTTTGTGCACGATAGCCGGTAAACTTTAAAAAGACAACAATGTTTTAAACAAGGGTGATGTTTTGCTGCTCAGGCCAATTATTTTAAGAGTTTTCTTTTTATTAAGAACCGGGTCGCTTTGTTAGAGCTTTAGCCTTCTGTTTGACAATCCCTGGGGGAAAGAAAGGGGGGAAGAGATCGCGGCCAAGGCCAGCAGCCAGCGGACACAAACTGAACTTGAACCGCAGCTGAGAATATGGCAAACAGCCTCCGTAACCTTTAAATACTTTGCTTGAGGGCGGCTGTAAACAGGCCACTTGTGAGGTTAAAAACGAAAGCTGAAGTTGCCCAGTGTAGCGGTGAGATGTGTGGTCACTCATTCGTGACATGGCGGACACCGGTGGTCCCCCAAGATACTAGCGTTAAGGGCCCCCTTTCTCTTTCCCTCTCTTTATTTCTTGTTCTAGTTGCCGCCAAAGAGCAAACAACAGCTACACATTTTAAATCATTACAAATGGGCATTTAGACATACTTTAGTATTAAAAAATATTTTTCATAATTATTATTAAATCATTAATGCAAAATGAAATTCTGTGTACACGTCTTTAATTTGTAAGAAAAAAAAAACGTTAAATTGAAAATCGCAATGTCTTTGTTACCAAATCCCAAAAGCTGCCAATCACATATTATGCACCTTGAAAATACAATTGTGATCTCTCTCTCTCTCCCCCGTCCCTCTCTGGCTCATTCTTTCTTTCTCTTCCAGTCTTCTTTCTCATCGATGAATAAAACCGCAAAACTCAAATATGCGCGCACCCACCCACCCGTACACGCACACGCACATCTATGTGAAATGACATCTATTGGCACGGTGAATGAAACGGTGGATTAGATGTATACACATTTCAGAAGCTAGAACGAATCACGTTTCCTCTCCGCCACAATATCTCAACACAATCCGCGGGGTAAAACGATTACACCGAAAATGTCAAACGGTGCAAGCCTTAAGAATAGACTGTGTGACACCTACCTGCGAGACTTTTAGGAAAGACACAGAGAGAGGAAGAAGACTTTTTAGGATGTTTTAAACTCGCACTTATCTTTCTCATGAATATTAATAAGAGAGGTTTTAAAAACGTATCATCATAAAAAGTCTGAACTCTTGTACAATGTAAGTTACTACAGGCCTATAGCCTACTTAACACTTCCCACGGTGCAGTAAATTAGATGTTACGGTTGTTATTAGACCACCAGTTGGCTAAATGTTATGCTAAACAACGAATGCAAACTAATATAATAGTATTACATGTATTTTAGAGCGATTTCTTTATCTGTTCTTATTTAAATGTAAAATGCAAACTCATGAATATTTATTGTCAATAACTAAAAAACGAATTCAGTCTTATTCAGGAGTAGAGCTATGAAGTTATGCCAAGAAAAAACGATTTTGCTTACATTTCTGAAAACTCTCATATTGTTCTGTTTCTTTGCTCTGATTTTCCCTGCTTGGTTGTTTGTTGTCGCCTCAAAAAAAATTCATTATAGGCTATGTAAATTATGCTAAATGTCTTATCAGAAAAATACATAACCAGGCATTATCAATGAGGCATTAATAACTAATAGGTTGTGATAGGCTAGGCTCCGCTATTAACTTGAGTAAGCTATATGACAAAATAATAATTAATCTGTTACAAATAGGCTAATATGCTTTGCACAGCCTACAATAGTTTATAAGCAAATTATGAATAAAAAAAAACATCTCTTTAAAACTTATATTCAACTGTACGTCTTATTTATTACTTTAATATTAGCCTATGGCTGAACGTTTTTTTTTTTTTAAATGTAACTTTCTGTGAATTTATTTTCAAATGCTGGATTTCCGAAAACATTAAATGAAGGTAGTCCCTTACTTGTTTCTTTTTTTTTTCTCTCTCGTCAGTCTGTTTGTTAAAGCACGCCTGATGTCACGTCGCTTTGCTGGCGTTTGGTTCGCTCTGTTTGGAGCGGTTTAATCGGAGCGGCCGATAGCGGATCGTAATGGAGCAGCGTCTCTAATCGGGTTTATTTTCTGGATGGGGGAGCATGAATGTCTTTCAGCCGCTCTCGCTATTTCTAAACGGAACCTGCCTCGAAATCAATCAAAGCTCTAGGAACACTTCGATTTATAAGCCAGCCGTATTTGCAGAAGAAACGGGGAAAAAAGTCTTGGTCAGATCACATCTGAATAGCTTGTTTCGTTTAATCCCTACTGCAGCCTTTTCTCTCTTTATGGTGCGCACTTATATTCAAACAAACACACATACACTTACTTTTTCACACACACACTCAAAACACAAACTTACTCTACGCATCATTTAATTGTATGCATTATTTACTGTAAATTAGTGCTTAACTTGTAACTAGCTGCAGTTGAAAAGTTTTAGAAATACAAGATAAATACATGATGCATTTTTTATACGTAAGAAAACCCTTTTAGAGCATGTTATATTCAAGTTTCAACTCAGTCCTTTTCTAATTTAAACAGGAGATTAAGCAAAACAGGCTTTGTTTTAAATAAATTATTCATTTAGCAAATGCTTTTATCCAAAGCGACTTACAAATGAGGAATATGTTTGCTCACCTAATTTTTAATGTACATTTTTAAATATCAATTTAGCTAGTTGACTCTGACTTCATCACTTTGCTCAAGGGTATTCGAAAATAAACGAACTGAGAGACACATAAGAAGAAATAAAAGAGAAACGGAAACTAAAACATTAATAGAGGTGAAGTGAAAGAGAAAACGAAATGCGTAAAAAAAAGCCGAAGGCTTACCAATACACCTCTCAGAAATCTAACAGGTCAAATCACTCACTAAAATATTTATTTATTTATTTTTAATATGAAAAGGCTTTTTTTTTTCAGCCTATTGCCTTGAGAAAATAAAAATGGCATGTAGCTGGGTTTTAATTTTCTTTTCGCTGAACTATTTAGTGATGGGCACACAAGGGCAGTTAGGTCTGTTTGATATTGCCTTCTCGGATGTATTTAAGATCCATTACCCTGTAGCTTGGATTAACAGACACCCCCCAGTTCTTTTGTGTGTGTAAATGTGTGTTTGTGTGTTCCCCTTCTGAAGCAATCAGTATGTTAATATGACAGATTGACTGGATTACCACCTAGACTTCTGCACTGAAATGATGATAAGATACTGAATTCTAATGAATATATACAGTACAAGAATGAAAGAAAATTGCTATCCAAAAGTCTAAGCCCACCAAGGAGGTCCATCCCACCACCCACTGTGCAAAAAACACACACAACAATGATTACAGAAAGACAGACACATTTACAAATACTAAGTTGAGTGAGGAGGTCATGTGCAGTTCTCTAGGTGACCACTAGGGGTGATATGATAAAGAGGAGAGGAAGAGACTGCATAATCATAACCTTCAGGTCAAACACACACCCACACCCACACACACACACACAGGATGGAACAGCAATGCTTTTTGCCCACTATGTGTCAGCTTCTGTATTTAAGGAAGATATGATTTGCTCAGTTTCCTTTTATTGCTGTTTGTGTCTGCAGGGCATGGAGGGGTGAATCAGCTGGGAGGGGTGTTTGTAAACGGGCGGCCCTTGCCTGATGTGGTGAGGCAGAGGATAGTAGAGCTGGCCCATCAGGGCGTACGTCCGTGTGACATCTCCCGCCAACTCCGGGTCAGCCACGGCTGTGTCAGCAAGATACTGGGCAGGTGAGTTCTGCTTATCGTAAAGAAAAGTGAAGAAGAAGCCTTTTGAGTTTTCATCACTAGCAAAACATTACTATGTACTTTGCATACAGCATAATAACAATGGTAGCACCATGGTATATGCAGTATATGGTTACCATTTTTGTGTGGTTTCTAATATTTCCATACATTAATGCTGTCTATAATACATTTAAAACATTGAGAAATACGCTACCATTTAAAAGCTATGGGTTAGTATTTTTATTAATTTAGTTTTTAAAAAGAAATTTATCAAAGAATTCTAAATGAATCATACTAAGAAATTCAGCTTTGCCACTACAAGAAAAAGATACATTTTAAAACATATTAAAAAAATGTTTAAATAATTTTAATAATATTTCACAAAATTATAGATAAATGGTAAAATGGTAGTGTAGCTGTTTTTTTTAAACACTTTATGCAACTCACTAAAGCTGTAAACATATTAACATGAGCTGTACAATAGTATAATAAAGAGTGAATGAGTCTTGCAACTATTGACGAACATGTGACTTACTTACTCTAAATTGATGGGTTAAAAACAAACCAGTTGCTGGGTTTATACATATTTCATCCAGGGTTAGGTAACATATTAATAAATGTTCATTTCCATCCTATTTTTGGATAATTTTCAACAAGAAATATGATTTTTTTTAAGCAATAGTTGAGTGAATTAAAACTACCCAGAATGTTGGGTTAAACATTTAACCCAGCCACTGGTTCAAAAC
Organism: Garra rufa; assembly: GCF_049309525.1. Lineage (NCBI taxonomy): Eukaryota > Metazoa > Chordata > Actinopteri > Cypriniformes > Cyprinidae > Garra > Garra rufa. The sequence continues at coordinate 36,500,138 of NC_133366.1, read as the reverse complement.
ATCCCAGTCACTGGGTTTGTCCATATTTTATCCAGCACTGGGTAACATATTAATAAATATTACTTTCCAACATATTTTTGGTTCATTTAAAACAAGAAATATAGTGATTTTTAAGCAATAGTTGAGTAAAATAAAACTACCCAGAATGTGGGGTTAAACACTTAACCCAACCACTGGGTCAAAACAACCCAATTGCGGGGTTTGTCCATATTTCATCCAGAACTTGGTAACATATTAATAAATGTTCATTTCCAGCCTATTTTAGTTTATTTTAAACAATAAATAAGGTGATTTTTAAGCAATAGTTGAGTAAAATAAAACTACCCAGAATGTGGGGTTAAACACTTAACCCAACCACTGGGTCAAAACAACCCAATCACTGTGTTTGTCCATATTTCATCCAGAACTTGGTAACATTAATAAATGTTAATTTCCAGCCTATTTTGGTTTATTTTAAGCAATAAATAAGGTGATTTTTTAGTAACAGTTGAGTAAAATACAACTACCCAGAAAGTTGGGTTAAACATTTAACCCAAACGCTGGGTCAAAACAACCCAATGCTGGGTTGGTCCATATTTCATCCAGCGTTGAGTGACATATTAATAAATGTTTATTTTCAACCTATTTTTGATTAATTTTAAACAAGAAATATAGTAATTTTTAAGCAATAGTTGAGTAAAATAAAACTACCCAGAATGTGGGGTTAAACACTTAACCCAATCGCTGGGTTTGTCCATAATTCATCCAGCGATGGGCAACATTTTAATAAATGTTTATTTTCAGCCTATTTTTGATTAATTTTAAACAAGAAATATAGTGATTTTTCAGCAATAGTTGAGTAAAAAAAAAAAAAAATACCCAGAAGGTTGGGTTAAACATTTAATCCAACCGCTGGGTCAAAACAACCTAGTTGTTGATATCTAGATATTTAATCCAGCACTGGGTAACATATTAATAACTGCTAATTTCCAACCCCTTTTTTGAATCATTTTAAGCAAAAATATGGTAATTTATTAAGCAATAGTTGAGTAAAATAAAACTACCCAGAACGTTAGGTAAAACATTTAACCCAACAGCTGGGCCAAAACAACCCAGTCGCTCAGTTCATCCATATTTCATCCAGTGATGGGTAACATATTAATAAATGTTCATTTCCAACCTTTTTTGGTTAATTTTAAGCAAGAAATTTTTAAGAAAGGAATTTTTAAAGCAATAGTTGAGTAAAATAAAACTACCCAGAAGTTTGGGTTAAACATTTAACCCAACCGCTGGGTCAAAACAACCCAGTCGCTGGGTTTGTCCATATTTCATCCAGTACTGGGGTAACATATTAATAAATGCTAATTTCCAACCTATTTTTGGATAATTTTAAGCAATAATATGGTGATTTTTAAGCAATAGCTGAGTAAAATACAACTACCCAGAAGGTTTGGTTAAACATTTAACCCAACCGCTGGGTCAAAACAACCCAATCGCTGAGTTTGTCCATATTTTAACCAGCGCTGGGTAACATATTAATAAATGTTACTTTCCAACAAATTTTGGTTCATTTTAAATAAGAAATATAGTCATTTTTAAGTAATAGTTGAGTAAAATGAATCTCATTGACTGTTGGGTCAAAACAACCAGGTCGCTGGGTTTGTCCATATTTGACCCAGCGCTGGATTGTTTTTAACCCAGCATTTTTGAGTGTAGACATGCTGGATCTCTCATATCTCATTATAGAGGTCAAATGACATTTGAGATATTATGTGCTTATTTCATACAACAAATTACTGGCAATGTAACGTTAGCCAATGTATTTGTAGTCTGCGCTATCAGACACTGTGGATTAGTTCCCACACACAGAGTTTGCCTAGTCCCAGACTGAAAAGGATTTTGAATAGAGAATCTCTATCGCCCGTGCTATTTTATCCAGAACTAGGCTTAATCTTTGCCTGGGAAACCAGCTTAATGTCCTCTATTGCATTCAAACAGTGGGACCAGTATTTGGAGTCTTGGCTTTAAATGCTTTCCAACCCTCCTTGGTCAACTTTTACTTAATCCATAATAAATATCAATTTCTGAAATATCCATACACTGATGAATGCTGTCCGTTCGCTTGATATTCCCTCTGCCGTCGGTTCAAATTGAGGCTGACTCAGCGCTTCCTTTCAAAGAAGACACGTTGAAATTCAAAAATTCTCAAATCTCGCACCGAAGCCAAAGTCAAAGCCTGTCTTTTCTTTCTGTCTTTCTGGGACAAAAAAGAAAAGATTCATCACATTTTACATTTGCATCAAAATGACACTGGCACCATACGTCTCCCGAGGAGGGAGGGATGGCTGGAAGGACAGAGAGAGGGAGAGAGAGGAGGAAAGAGAGAAGGAGAGGGAGGAAGGGGTTAAGGGGGAGGACAGAATTTGAATGGATAAAGGTGTGGATTAGTGCTAGAGCCTTTAGCTATATCAAAAAAATGTGTTTCCCATTGTTCTCCTTTGCCTCAACCCTCTTCCCCCAGCCCCGGTCCAACTCACTCAACCGTTACTGCGGCGCTCGCTCTGTGTGTGTGTGTGTGTGTGCGGTAATATCTTCCCTCCCTCTTACTGCTCAGGCAGAAAACACACTAATATGTGGGCTGCAAGTGAGGTTTGAGTAAATAAGGCGTATGACTAACTCTGCTCTCTTGTTAATGAGGGAATTTTCTGCACGTTCATTTTGGTGAGCTGTTCATGGCTGTGCTTTTGGTTTATGTTTGTGTGTTGGACCTTAACTAAACTAAAGCAGTTAGACACGTGAGATGAAGCAGAGAACCTAAAACTCCTTTAACCATAGTAAAAATCACAGTAATATACAATCTGGCTGGTTGCTTGATAAAATACTACATGAAAGTGATCAATATATGTCAGTGTTCAATAAAAGTGTTTATATTAATAATCTAGGATAGCATTCATTTATTAAGATTAACAAAATTTGGTACATAAGGGTATAAATATTATTAATAATAACATATACATACTATCATAATATACACTACCATTCAAACGTTTGGGGACGGTAAGAGTTTATTTTTCATTTGTAAAAAATGAATACTTTTATTTAACAAAGACGCATTAAATGTATTAAAATTGACAGTAAAAAATATATAATGCTACAAAATAAATATGAATGCTACTATACTTCAAATAAATGCTTTTCTTTTTACTTTCTATTTATTAAAAAATCCTGAAAAAAATCTAATAAATATATATATATTTTTAAATTAAGCAGTATGACTATTTTGAAGATTGATAATAATAAATGTATCTTGAGTACCAAATCAGCATATTAGAATAATTGTTCATTAATATGAATCATTTAAAATAATTATTATTCCACCAAATTGTCCTATTTTAAATATATATTAGATATTTTAATAAATGTATTATTATTACTAATTCATTGAAATGAATAATATATAATGGACCTTTGTCACAAGACTGTTGATGGCACATTTCAACGGTCATCAGCATCATAAATCCTCAAATGTTTTTTTATATTTAAATTTTTAAAAAGATTGTTCTCTCTTCTGACTGCTATTATCAGTCTCTCTCTCTTTTCTTTTTTTTTTTTGAAAGTTGTGAAATCACTATTGAGGAATTTTTCTTTTGCTATTTGAGCAAATGGGAGTGCAAAAAATATAAATTTGTGGTACTTCCTCATTCACTGCTCTCAAAGTTAACCCAACTATGACGACTTCCGCTGCTGAGAAACCCAGAAATGTGAAAAAAAGTCCATAATAGTCATGAATAAAATACCCAACACACTGTTAACAGACTCTAAGTTTATGCAACTGGTTGCAGGACCTGTTGTAAAATTCCTATGTGTCTAAAATATACTGTAAGCTTTGATAGTGCTCATTTGTGGCTGTTTTTTGTAACTAGGCTGAACAGACTGATCTTTTCTTGTATGTTTGTGTTGTTTACAGGCCTACGACACTGGATAAGCATAAATTTGAACTCTCTCTTTATTTTGCCTTGTGATAGACAGCTCTCTATCTATCTGCTCCACAGGTACTATGAGACAGGCAGCATCAGACCAGGGGTGATCGGAGGCTCCAAACCAAAGGTTGCTACACCCAAAGTCGTAGACAAAATCGCTGATTACAAACGCCAAAACCCCACCATGTTTGCCTGGGAGATCCGAGACAGACTGCTGGCAGAGAGAGTGTGTGACAATGACAGCGTGCCCAGCGTCAGCTCAATCAACAGGTATGTGTGCACTTTAAAATCATCCAGTTAACTAAATGATTTTTCAGTGTCCGTTTCAGTCAATTTCATCATTAGGAATCTAAAATGTAACTTGAGATTTATCTTTTAAAAATTTTATTGGGTTGAAATAGCTTAAACTGCTTTTTCCGAATGTGTCTGTGGTATTGCTTCACTTTGCTATCATGAATAAAGTTTATTTGTGTACACTAATATTTAAAAGTTTGGGTATTTTATTTATTATTGTTATTTTAGTACTTTTTTTTAGAGCTAAGTACATTCAGTTGACTGAAAGTGAGCCATTTCTAGCATTTAAAAACATTACATTTAAAATAAATGCAGTTTTTTTTAACTTTCTATCACAGTTTCCACAAAAATATTAAGCAGCACAACTGTTTTCAACATGGATAATAATAAGAAATGTTACTTGAACACCAAATCAGAATTTTAGAATGATTTCTGAAAGATCATGTGACATGAAAAGTATGCTGAAAATTCAGCTTTGCGTCACAGGAATAAATTATTATATATTAATTACAATTATTATTATATTAATTACATTTTAAAATATATTAAAATAGAAAACAGTTATTTAAATTATTATAATATTACTGATTTTATGCTATTTTTGATCAAATAAATGCAGCCTTGGTGAGCAAAAGAGACTGAAGACATAAGAAAAAAAATGCAAGTAGCATTTAAGTAGCCAAAAATACATTATATGGGTCAAAATGATTGATTTTTCTTTTATTCTAAAAACCATTAGGATATTAAGTTAAGATCATGTTTCCTTAAATATATCTATAATATAACTTAATTTTTGATTAGTAATATGCATTGCTAAGAACTGCATTTGGACAACTTTAAAGGCGATTTTCTCATTATTTAGATTTTTTTGCACCCTCAGATTCTGCCAAATATTGTTCTATCCTAACAAACCATACATCGGTGGAAAACTTATTTATTCTTTCAAATAATGAGTAGAAAAGGGATAGAGCAATGCATGAAGAAGAGATAGAAAGAATGGAGGGTAAGAGACGCAGATAAGGGAAAACAACGAGACTGAGTCAGTGGCGTAAGAAGAAACACATATTCATGAGCAGTGTCCAGCTCACTGGTTCAACAGCATGTGTACAATGACAACCTTTCTAAGAGAGAGAGAGCAAGAGAGAAAGAAAGAGAGGGAGCGAGAGAGAGAGAGAGAAAGAGAGAGAGAGAGGGACGAGGAGGAGAGGGGAAAGGTGCTTTGCTTGAGCAGCCATGCAGGAAGTGTGAGACTCTGCTGCCATGTCAGCCTGCATGAGCCACTTCACACACACACACACACACACACACACACACACACACATGCTTGCATACTTATATTAATAGATATACAGTACACACACATCCCTACACACAGCACCTTGCATGGTAAACCTTAAACACATGATAATGCCTGTTTGCTTTCACTTTCCTGCAGGATCATTCGCACTAAAGTCCAGCAACCACCTGGCCAGTCAGGACCTGTCTCTGCCCATAACTTAGGTAAGAGTCAACTTCACATCTATTTTTGTCATATTTCAAACTACACTACTTAAGATGCAGCGCTTACATTCTTGGTTGGAGTAATAGGGAGTACCATATTTGAATAGGGTGTCTATTTACCAAGTGTCTATTTACACTAAGTGCACATAGCCTGCCTTGTTGGCAGAGGCTATTTACATTAACTCCGCCCACCAATGTGTGATTGGACTAGTCAACACTACAAAAGACGATAGTCTATCAACAGCTTCAGTGGCGTAGATGTTAACGCGTGTGCTGTCTTTTTGACGCGATCAACCCGAGTTCGAATCCATCTTTTGCTGAACTTTTTTCCTCCCTTTTTTTTAAATCACATTTAAGGCATTTATTTTCAATTAAAATTAAGGAAGTAATCAAAAATGTGAAAATAGTATTGGGTAGGGTTAGGGTAGGTGTAGGCATGGTTTATATTGTCCCAATAAGGTGGCAACCATTTGGAAATTTGAATTTAAATTCTAATTTACACGCAATACGTTATTATTGCATACTGTTTTATAATGTACTACAATACTGAGGCGAGATAATTGCCACTATTTGCAATAAATAGTATAAATAGCAGAAAATCCTGCTATTTTAACATAGTGTAAATAGCATATCACTAAAAAATATATGTGCTATTTTAAGTGCTATTTTCACTTTTAAATAGCCGCTGCCTTCAAAAATATATAGAAATGTTTAGATATTAATTATTTAAATAATCCTTTTTTAAAAGAAATTAATACTGACCAAAAGTGACAGTTAAGGTATCTATAATGTTACAAAAGATTTGAACTTTCTATTTATTAAAGCATTTATCATTCTATATATATATATATATATATATATATATATATATATATATATATATGATCTTGTAAGACTGAAGACTGGAGTAACTGAGACTGCTGAAAATTCAGCTTTGCTATCACAGGAATAAATAACATTTTAAAATATATTAAAATAGAAAACTATTTTAAACTGCAATAATATTAAATACAAAAATATAAAATAATAATTTAAAAAAAACATCTGTATTTCTGATCAAATTTAAGCAGTTTGACACATTGTTGAAACACATATGAGATCATGTGATTTTATTTTTTTTTAATAACAGAAACATTTATTTCCTGAAAGTTTCAACATACTAGTTACCCTATAACACTAACGTAGGCAGGGCTGTATCTCTCTTAGACATTGAGATGTACTGAGATTGAGATTTTTAAATATTTACTGTACTGTATTTCGATCTCTCCAGTCTTTAATGTTTCTGACACTCAGATGTCCCCAAAAACCAAAGGGGAATCTCTAAAAATGATCCATCTGAGATCAGTTTTAGAGGAAAACTCTCGTCGGCAGTTAATAAAGTATTGAACTGCGCTTGTCTCACTGTCAGTAATCTTCATAATCGCACACCTCCGCTTAATCTAAATTAATTTCGCACGCACAACGCTCGCCAGTTCTCCGTCTCCTTCAGATTATGATGATAAATAGTTCTCATACTCAGGCGGAAAATTGAAATTTAGGGATTTTGAATATAAAGCGTTAGCTTCGGGTTTCCATTCCTTGACGCGAGGAGAAAAAAGTGCGAAAGAATAAGAGATTCAGATAATTGAAATGATAAATCAAGAGTCAAAAAAATGGAGGGATATGCATTCATTACATTTTCCACCTGGTTAGCAAACGAGAGCGGCGGGTGAGCAAAGGCGTTTATCTTTTCTCCGAGCGATTTGTTTTTCTTTTTTCCCACCTTCTCCATTTTAGCACAGTCTGTTGGGATGTGGGATTAGCCTCATCTCTACACCTTAGTGTCCCCTTGGGGCCACTGTACTGTCACTCAGGCTGTACGTCAGCTGACAGGAAGTGAGATAAAGAGGAGAGAGAGAGAATGAAGGCTTGACAGAGAGAAGACTTTGTGGCCGGGTCCCCTACCGCCAAGACCTCACAGACAGCCAGACATGTCGAAAAGCTGTTAGCTTGTTAGCGTCTTATCCTTAGGCGCCAGCACGTTGCCAAAATTGAGTGACAGCAGGTTTTGGTGAAAGGTCTTTGGCAGGAAAAATGCCAGGCCAAGAACCGAAAGGAAAAACAAACACTCAAGAACATACCACACATAAACAAATGACATTGGGCTGGAAGCTTCAACCGAGCAAAAGCTAGAATCACATGAAACCCATGTCAATATCAAGAGACATTTTCACACTTTCTCAGTTAATGCATTACCTGGAAATTGAACTGATGACTAAAATGGACTTTAAATGGAAGACAACTACTGGGAAAATAAATATATAAATAAAAACAAAGATAGATAGATTTATATTTATTAACTTATGAAATCTTTGAAAATAAATCTTTATTAAAGGGATAGTTAACACAAAAAGAATAATTCTGTTATTACTTACAGTGATGTTGTTCCAAATCTGTTTGGTTTTTCAGCATTTTTTGTGTATTTGAACCCTTTCCAACAATGACTATATGATTTTGAGATACATCTTTTCACACTGAGGGACTCATATGCAACTATTACAGAAGGTTCAAACACTCACTGATGCTTTAGAAGGAAACACGATGCATTAAGAGCTGGGAGGGGATGAAAACTTTTGAATTTGAAGATCTGGGTAAATTTAACTTATTTTGTCTTCTGGGAAACATGCAAGTATCTTCTATAGCTTATAAAGGGCAGTACTAAATGGAAAAAATAAGAAAAATGTACACATCTTCATTCTGTTCAAAAGTTTACACCCCTGGCTCTTAATGCATCGTGTTTCCTTCTGGAGCATCAGTGAGCGTTTAAATCTTCTGTAATAGTTGCATATGAGTCCCTCAGTTGTCCTTAGTGTGAAAAGATTGATCTCAAAATCATACAATCATTGTTGGAAAAGGTTCAAATACACACAAATGCTGAAAAACCAAAGAATTTGTAGGACCTGAAGGATTTCTCTGAAGAACAGCGGGCAGTTTAACTGTTCAATATAAATGTCAATATAATACAAGTCACTAGGAACCAAAAACATTTCTGGTCTTCATTACCACTTGTAACTTTCTAGCCTCCACAGTGGCAGTGACCCAGGTATCAGCAGTAACCAGTGACGCTGCAGGCTCCTCCTACTCCATCAGTGGAATTCTGGGAATTAGCTCACCTGCCGACGCAAGCAAGCGGAAGAGAGATGAAAGTAAGTCCATAAGTGTGTTTTGTTTTTGGAAACTGAAGAAGCCTAAGTTTTAAACATGCTGTGCTGTTGCACAATGAGGGGAATTTATTTCATCCAGGACATTTAGTAACTAATGAGATATTCTGTCTACCACCAATTAAAGAACAAAAAATCAATTACATCCTTTATTCAACCTTCTTCTTCCACTTTCTTTCTTTCATTCCTATGCACAGCATCATTTCAGTGTACTCACATACATGCACACAAGCACAGAGAGCACAGATGGAAGTTGCTGAACATTGACAGATGCATGAGAGTAGGAGGGGGACTGGACACCGCTGGCACGTCTTAGATAAACATCTCTATCCAGGGGAGGCACAGCGTGTGCATGTGGACGTGCACGCATGTGTGTTTGCGCACATGTGTCTATTAAAAAGCCATTGCTTGGCAGACCCCTGCAGTACATGAGGGAACTCCAGATGTCACCCACATACACTCACACACACAGTATGACATGAAAACACCAGACCTCAACAATAGAAGTTTCCTCAACAATAAACTGAAATTAAAACCATTAAATAATGTCATTACTAGAATTTTAAATAAATAAGCAAGCTAGCTGCCAAGGCAAAATTTCTCATTTTAAATTTGTTTAACTTGATGTACTAAAGTAAATAAAAAAAGGAAATTGCAACATTTTATTTCACAATTCTGACTTTTTTTTCTTAGAATTGCGTGATACAAACTGTCAATTCTGACTTTTTTTCTCAGAATTGTGAAACATAAACTCACAATTGCATGTTATAAAGTCAGAATCGCGTGAAACAAACTCACAATTCTAACTTTTTTGTGTTATAAAGTCAGAATTGTGAGATATAAACTCACAATTCTGAGGAATAAAGTCAGAATTGCGTGAAATAAACTCACAATTCTGACTTTTTTATCAGAATTGTGTGATATAAACTTGCAATTGTGAGTTATAAAGTCAGAATTGCAATTGCAACTAATTATTCTGAGAAATTGCTTGAAAAACTGACATAACTTTATAACACGCAACTGTGAGTTTATATCTCACATTTCTGACTTTATAACACGCAATTGCGAGTTTATGTTTCACAATTCTGAGAAAAAAAGTCAGAATTGACAGTTTGTATCACGCAATTCTAAGAAAAAAAAAAGTCAGAATTGTAAGATTTAAACTCGCAGTCAGAAAAAAGTCATAATTGTGAAATAAAATGTTGCAATTTCCTTTTTTTAGTTAATTTAGTACATCAAGTTAAACTTATTTATAATGAGAAATGTTGCCTTGGCAGCTAGTTTGCTTATTTATTTATATTTCTTAGAATTGCAAGTTTATATCTCACAATTCTGAATTTATAACACGCAATTGCGAATTTATGTTACTCAATTTAGTTTGTATCATACAATTCTAAAAAAGGTCGGAATTGCGAGATGTTAACTTGCAATTGCAAAAAAAAAAAAAAAAATTATCAGAACTGTGAGATAAAAAGTTGTTTTTTTGGTGGAAAATTAACACATGAAATTCATTCCTGTGGAGGCTAGAACCTTACTGTAAACATTATGGTAGCAACATTTTAGAGTTAAAGGTACTGAACTTAAATTTACAGTAAAAATAAAACCTGCAGAAATTGTATTTATTGCTGTTAACCAAACGACAGGTTGACAGTATAGCATTTTTAGAGTCTATTACAGTTTTTACAGTGTATACTGTATGTAATACAATAATACTCTAGGTAAAATTAACAATGTGCATAAACTATAATTGCAATGAAACGTAATGTAACTTTGTAAGCTAACTACTGGCTTAGATGAACACACACACACACACACACACACACACACACACACACACACACACACACACACACACACACACACACACACATCAACGTTCATCCCAGCTCCAATTAGGCCGACGTCTGCCACTTTAATTAATGCAACACATCACATCCAGCAGAGAGGGAGGGGCGACTAAATGAATTTGTGTGTTTAATTGACATGGTGAAACTGCGGGTGGTCAGTGCTGTGATGTTTTGCAGTATGTGAGTGTGTCTGTGCGCTCGCAGCGAGGGACGTTCTCATGGGTTTGCTGAAGGCAAAAAGTAACATGAGCAATAGTTTTGGCAGCTAGCTTATACTGCTTGCAAATGTTAAAAAGCATAAGGCATGATAAGGAGTGTGCAGACTGTGCATGATTTTGTGAGTGCAAGAAATTGTAGGATGAACAAAAATAAGAATTTTTCTTCTCTGCTTCAGCAGAATTACAGCAAAATAAGTCAATGTGAGTTTTGCATTTGTATGAAATGTTAAACAATTACAAGACAAGACTGATTGAGATGCAACCTGCATACTAAAACAAACATAACACAACCAGTGCACCAGTGAATCAAAAACATGCAGTGCGACCAGTAAACGATTTATGAAATAATTCTTATTAGCGAATCAGAAACACAGTAAAATCAATGTAGGCTGATTCCTGCAATGAATGATGCTTATGAGACAATTCTTTGTAGTGAAAACACACAGCACAACCAGTGTTGACTGATTCCTGAAACAAATTAAGCTTTTCAGCCAGTTTTTCTCAGTGAATTAAAAACACACAGGGTGAGCAGTATTGACAGTATTGAATTCCTGCACTGAATGTGTCTTATGAAACGGTTCTTTTTAGTGAATCAGAAACATACAAGGCAACCACTGTAGACCAGTTCCTGCAACTAATGACTTTTATGAGCTGTTTTTAAATTGTTAGTTCCCCAAAAATGAAAATTCTGTCATTAATTACTCACCCTCATGTCATTCCAAACCCATAAAATCTTTCATCTACGGAACACAAATATATGTGTTTCTGATAAAATCCAAGAGCTTTCTGACCCTGCATAGACAGAATCAGAATCAGAATCAGCAAGAGCTTTATTGCCAAGTATGCTTGCGCATACAAGGAATTTGTTTGAGTGTCATTAGTTTCCAGTACACAGAGACAACAACAACACACAGACAATAAAAATAAGATGAGAATAAGAAAATACACATATGTAAATATAAATAGACAAAAAAATAGCAAAGCAAACTGAGAAATAAATAAGTGGTATGTACAGTTATACACTGCTATAGATGATAGAATGGAATAGGATAGTATAGAAGATGCAGGGATGTTTTAGGGTGGAGGTGGTAGCAAATAAATATCAGATTATTGCACATATTTTTATTGCACAATGGGATTTTAACTGTTCATAAGGTGGATTGCCTGAGGGAAAAACTGTTCTTGTGCCTGGTTGTCCTGATATTTGGGGCTCTGTAGCGCCGGCCAGATGGTAAAAGTTCAAAGACGGGATGGCTTGGATGTGAGGGGTCCAGATTGATTTTCTGAGCTTTTTTCCTGAGCTCTTATTTTCTGAGACAGCAACGCAACTACCATGTTCAAGGCCCAGAAAGGTATGACATCGTTAAAATAGTCCAAGTGACATCAGTGGTTCAACCATGATGTAATGAAGCTTCAAGAATACATTTTGTGCACAAAGAAAACAAAAATAACAACTTTATTTAACAATTTCTTCTCTTCCGTGTTCATAAGAGTACCTTGATGCATATGTGTGTGAGCTGGCATTCTGACGTAGAACCTGGATACACCTTTTTATAAGCAGAAGAAAATGCACACTGTACGTTAAACAGTCTTTGTAACATGTCTGAAGATGTCTACCTGATCCAATGACGAAAATGTACCTGTGGGAACTTTTTCGCAAGATGCGAAATACAAACCAATACGTACATATTACTGCAGTTTCCAACAGAAATGAACACTAGAGGTGGTAAAACGGTGAACACTTTTTTAGTTTTTATCATAACGTAATCGTTTTTGTACACAGTTATGATTACAGCTCCATATGTTTCGTTTTCTGAATGTAACAAGCCTGCTCGGTAGCTCAGACAGCACGAAATTGGACAGGATGTGAAATCTTTGGGTACGCATCCCGTAAAAAACATGACTCACGATGAAGGAGCCGAAAGATGAGAAATCGAAAAACAAGCTAAAATGCCATGCTTCACTGTAAAAAGTTGTCACCAGTTTCAACTTAAAAACATAAGTTCAGCAGCTGCCTTAAAATTTAAATTAAACATAAAACTACAAGTAATTTCAACTCAGAAGTTAAATGAAAAAAATAATTTTATTGTCGTGAGTTGAAATAACTTAAAGTTTTAAGTTGATTTAACTTAAAATTTTAAAGCAGCTGCTGAACTTAAGTTTTTAAGCTGAAACTAGTGAAATCTTTTTACAGTGTTGTGATTGCGTTTTTACATCAAGTTCACTTTTGTTCCTACTATCGGGTAGGTTTAGCTGTAGTGCAGATGGTACATTATTTTAAAACGTCACAAAGCATTAAAGTTATAGTGCCGCTCAATGGACATTTCAAGTCAGAACTGCAGTTACATGTACAAAACCAACGTCACATAAACATACCATATGTACGTTCATCTGTTCCGGCGAAAAAAACTAAAACTCTTCTAGCTAATCACATCGAATATGGCACAAAACATACATGGCGGTATTGTCTTGCATCTTGTGAAAAAGTTCCCACAAGTATGTTTTCGTCATGAGATTAGGTGAAAAGATTACAACTAGCTTTACTTATTTGAACCAGAATATACAGACGAACTAAAAGAGATGGATGTTCTTTGTCAGAATGGTGGCTCCTGCGTCAGCAGCACCACGCGCATGTGTCGTAGTACTCTTGTGAACGCGTGTCGAAGACTGTCACAGAAGAGAAGAAATTGTTTAATGAAGTCATTTTTTTTGTTTTCTTTGCATACAAAAATATTCTAATAGCTTCATAAAATTATGGTTGAACCACATGGACTATTTTAATAATGTCTTTACTACCTTTCTGGGCCTTGAAGGTGGTAGTTCCGTTGCTGTCTATGCAGGGTCAGAAAGTTCTCGGATTTCATCAAAAATATCTTAATTTGCATTACGAATATGTCTTAATGGTTAGGAACGACATGAGGGTGAGTAATTAACGACAGAATTGTCATATTTGGGGTGAACTACCAAGTGAATCAAAAACATACAGCACAAGCAGTGTAGCTCAATTCCAAAAATGAATGACTATTGTTAGCCAGTTCTTCTAATGAATAGTTTAATTGAATAAAAGTCTCATCAAAGTTACTCATTGCCCTGTATAATTTACATAATTAGCAAAGAGAGAATGTGTATGCAAATACAACTGAAATATACCCAAATGAATTTCAATCAAACTGTGAGCTTGCGAATCGGAATCGAATTGGGAAATTGGCCCAGCCCTGAGAAAGTGAGAAATTAAATAAAGACATTTTTCATATACCTCGGTAAATTGCATCTATGTAACACTAGGACTTTCTATGCTTAGTGGTAATGCTTTCAAAAAAGGAGAGGGAGGAAATGCATGTTTAGTGAAGCAAGACACTATGATTTCCAGCTGCACACAAGCAGGAAAGGAAGTAACAGAGGGTTTGGATGGCTTAGTGTGTGCGTGTGTGTGTTGTGTATATGTGTTTGGGGAAAGCCCACTGTTGCCCTTTGACCCAGGGGAAGTGATCTGAAAGAGAGAACTTGACTTGTGGGGCCTCTAGAACAGAAGCATTGTGTCTGCCCATTCTCTCTGAACGGAGGAGGAATGGACGAGGGGAGGAGTGGAGGAAAGGAGAAATAGAATAAAGAAAGACAGGAGGCCTGTGGTACGGGGCAGAGGGGTCGGACAATGTTCTCTTTGCCTCTGAAACAATAAAGAAACCTTTCTTTTAAGGTAACAGTTTTAAAACATGAAGGAAAATCGACAAGAATACACATTTATAGTTATTAATCTGATCAGTTTAACAAACCACACCTAGATGTTTGCATCCGCAGTGGACCTAGTCAGGGCAGACGTGGTTTTCTCTGCCGTTTAATGTTCACTTCTTGTCCAGTTTCATTTCAGTCATTTTTATCTCGTTCATTCTGTGGAATATTCTGAATGGAAGATAGAGGAAATTTTTTAATAAGGTGGGGGGATTGTGAAAGAGAGGGGGAGTGAGAGAGAGAGAAGGAGGATAGGGGATAGATGATAACAGTGGGATTTGTTAAAGGTTGGTATCCCCCTTTCAGAGACTCATACTTTGATCTGTCAAGGTTGACACACACACACACACACACACACACACACACACACACACACACACACACACACACACACACACACACACTCTCTCTCTCTCTCTAAGTGTATCAAGTGCACAAGGAATCCACCGAGCAGTTTTCTCTGCCCCCAAAAAACCTTCAACCTCACCCCTGAGAGAAAGAGAGAGGAAGACGGAAAGAGACAGAGGGGGCACAACGGTGATCTCATTGTTGCTATTGTCTCTGCTTTTGAAGCAAGGAAGATGCCTCTCCTCCGTTCTCCTTCTGTGTGTGTGTGTGTGTGTGTGTGTGTGTGTGTGTGTGTGTGTGTGTGTGTGTGTGTGTGTGTGTGTGTGTGTGTGTGTGTGAATAGTGGGGTTAACCCTGAATGCAGCTGGGCTGTATTGTGTCTGGTTACAGAGAGTGGTTCCCTATAGCATGTTCAGAGGCTGAAAGACAAAAGGCCAGAGAAACACCGGCCAACTGAATACCTAAGACCAATAAGTCTGTTTGTGTGCGTGGGTTTGAAACTTAACGCGAGGAAGGTTGGTTAAACGTGATGCTGGTATGGTGTGTTTGTTTAAATTTGGTGAAAAATAGCTTTATTGGCGACCTCTCGTCTTGCTGTCTCTCTTTTGCTCTGATATGGCTGAGTGGGCTTCCAGATCTGTCCGAAATTGCATTTCACACACGGTGGCTGACACTGTGAAACAGTTACACGCATAACACACACACAAACAGTCACAGATAAACACGCATCTGTGTAATAATAACGACTGAAAAAAGTCCATAACATTGTTTTGACACTCAGTGGCTGTGTTTTCATAAGTTCAAGTGATTCCAGAAGGATATGGGTGTTTGAGGACATACATTTACGGTTAGTCATTTCAATAGAAATCCAGCAAATAGGAATTTTGTTTGAGGGTGAAAGATTTCCCCATATAGCTTTCACAGTGGGTTTAAGTTGGTAACTCTGATTTGGCAGTTGGTTAGAAAGTGGCTTCTGTGTGAGCTGTGCTTTATACATTGCAACCCTATTAGCCTACCTGATCTCATGACGAAAACGTACCTGTGGGAACTTTTTCGCAAGGTGCGAAATACGTACCAATGAGTACATATCACTGCAGTTTCCAACAGAAATGAACACTGGAGGTGGTAAAACAGCAAGCACTTGTAATCGTTTCTGTACACAGTTATGACTACAGCTCCATATGTTTCACTTTCCGGCTGTAACAAGCTTGCTCGGTCACTCTGCCGGCATGGAATTAGACTTAGGATGTGGAATCCATGGGTACGAATTCCATGTAAAACATGACCCACGATGAAAGAGTGGAAAGATGAGAGATCGAAAAACAAGCTGAAGTGCTTGCGATTGCGTTTTTTACAATACATACGCTTTTGTTCCTACTATCGGGTCGTTTAGGTGTAGTGCAGATGGTACGTTATTTTAAAACATTACGGAGCATTACAGTTATAGTGCCACTCAACGGACATTTCAAGTCAGAACAGTGACACCTACAAAACCACCGTCACATAACATATAATTTGTATGTTCATCTGTTTCAGGGAGAAAAAAAAACACTCTTTTAGCACCACTCAGTGGACATTTCACATCTTTTCTTGCAAAAAAGTTCCCACATGTACATTTTCGTCAATAGATCAGGTTGCTATTAGCCCCTTTAACAGAGTAATATCAGCAAATTGTCATAAAATTACCTGAATGACTTTACTGGTAAATACAAATAAGCACTGTTCACACAGGCAACGTCATTCCGTCTTGTTACCAGTAAAACACCACTCACACATTAGTTTCAAAATACCGGTAAATTCTGTGACATCATTAACCATAAATGACCTCTAAACGGCTGCGCCTCCCGGTGTTGTGTTTGTAAACATGAAGGGGTATACACAGTCAGTGTTTTTGTTGATTTTTTAATGTTTGTGTCAAACGTTCATATTTATGCAGCTGTTTTTGGCCCAGAGACATCGTATTAAACAACTTTAGATGTTTTTTAAACGCACTTTTTTGGAAATAGGCTAATTCTCCAACTCCCCCCGAGTTAATAAGTTGACTTTTACCGTTGACTTAATTTTTACAGTTTTGAAATCCATTCAGCCGTTCTCCTGTTCTGGCGATATCACTTTGAGCATAGCTTAGCATAGATCATTGAATCCTATTAGATCAATAGCATCACGTTCAAAAATAACCAACAAGTTTCGGTATTTGTCCTATTTAAAACTTGACTCTTACGCTTTTATATCATGTACTAAGATCAGCGGAAAATGTAAAGATGCGATTTTCTAGGCCAACAAGATAAGGAACTACACTCCCATTCCAGCGTAATAGTCAAGGAAGTTTGCTGCCGTAACATGGCTGAAGCAGGCGCAGTAATATCACGCAGCACATCGCAGCACAACGTGACCAACTGCATGCACAGGGAGCATTCCTCGTTGGAAGTTACCTAGCTGGGAACTAATTTCAGGTGCTGCGTGATATTATTGCGCCTGCTGCATCCATATTAAGGCAGCAAACTTCCTTGACTATTACACCGGAATGGGAGTGTAGTTCCTAATCTTATCGACCTAGAAAAATCGCATCTTTACATTTTCCTCCGGTCTTAGTACACGATATAACTACAGAAGAGTCAAGTTTTAAACAGGACAAATACCGAAACTCATTGGTTATTTTTGAACGCGATGCTATTGGTCTAATAGAATTCAATGATCTATGCTAAGCTATGCTAAAAGTGAAATCGGCAGAACAGGAGAACGGCTGAATGGATTTCAAAACGGTAAAACTCAACTTATTAACTTGGGGGTGAGTTGGAGAATGAGCCTATTTCCAAAAAAAGTGGAGTGTTCCTTTAAACAGTGCAAAGTAAATGCGAATGTTATGATTGGCCCAGAGTAGACGTCTTGTTCTAAATCTGAATGTACTCATATAACGGTAATCTCATTCTGCGTTCACACAGAGCATATTACTGGTAATTTATTGGTAATCATACAACTTGTTTTCAAAAATATTTTTAAAAAGGTCCTGTTCACACATAATCTCTTAACAGTAATTTACTGACCTTTATAGATGTTTCAGTGGGGCCCAAAAGCTTGAGACGACATTGAAATCGAAGACTTGGTTAACTGAAACCTGGAAAGAGAAAGTTGTAGGGTTTTGAAACATAACAGAAAATGATGTATATAATATAATATAATATATGTAAATTTAAATTATTTTTCTAGGTCACTAATCCAAAAACTAATTTGTACCTCTGATCGTGTGAACTCCTATGAACAAAAGGTCATATTTTCTTCCGATGAGCACAAGAAGGTCATCATGTTGGATAACATATTAACATCAACATGATCACACTTGTGTGGTTCATGCTGCCGTCTTTAGAAGAAAAAAGGGGGACAAACCAGTTACAAAGAAATGATGATGAATTTCTGAACATAAACATTTTAAGCGAAATAATATCATTCGCCAACAAGTGTTGTATTAAATTAGAAAAATGCAAAATGAATGCATTTTCACTAGTGGTCTCAGATGTTTTGGCATCTACTGATGCATAAACAAACTACCATTCACATAAACACTCCAGAGAGTGGCAGTTTACAAACTGCCTTTTTTTTAAACCAAGATATGTGCACTGAGGCACACTTTCAGACGTCTTTTGTGTGTGTGCGTGTTGTTGGTGGACAGTCTTTGAGAAGAGTGGAAAGCAATAAACCTGCTGAAATGGTGCCATCTCACAGACATGATTGATCAATTGAATTCTATCAGACACACTGACCGCTGGGATTAAGAGGGTCAAAACACTGGAGATCATACACTCTCTGTGTGTTCTGTGTGTGTGAGTGAGAGAGCGAGAGAGAGCGAGAGAGAGCATTTAAGCTTTGTTGAGGTAAGTCTTGGCGTTGAGGTGTATTAGAGACACATGGGACCTGCACGCCATCAGCGAGTCAGAGACTAGAAGGTCTTTCATTTAAATAAGCACAGACGGCAGTAAACTGATTCTGAATTCACATTCAAATGGATCGATTTCTGTGTTCAAATGAAGGAGGAAAAGGGAATGTTTGGATAGCTGCTTTGTCTGCCTGTCATTTTATCCTTCTATCCCTCCGTATCTCTCTTTCTCTCTCTCTCTCTCGTCTTGTGGGGATTGCTCTGGCCTCTGACTCTAACTCCCTAGAATAACCTCTCAGAGGCATTTTGAAGAAATGAATTGGCTCTATATCAGGGATTTTCGTTTCTATTCTTCTTTTTTCATCCCTCTCTCTCTCTCTCTTTTTCTCTCCCTGTAATCATTTGAGGGCTGTAGCTTTCTCAGCTCTTATAATTGTCTCTTCAGAAACTCAACAGCCCAGTAATAACTGACTCACGCGCTGCCTTAACACTCACTCAGAGAGGAGGACATAAGTCCAAGAATCTGTGTTTGTGTGCCTGTATTTGTACTTGAGTCTTTTCAGAAAAGTCCAAATACTTAATCTTATGATCATGATGACAAAAAGAAAAAAGTCACTATTATTATTGTTTTCTTTTTTTTAACGGCATGTAATTAGAATCATTAGAACCCCTACTAGTCAGGCCCCTCATCCCCACTTCCCTACTATATAGTAGACAACAAATAAATAAATTAATAACATTCATAAAACAGTAAGTACCCGAATGATTTCTGGCAAAATTCTGAAGTGCTCATCGAGAGTGTGACGGTGTGTTCACACCAAAAGCGAAAATGTATTATTCACTTGAGTAGATTACATACAAAGTCAATGCAAAGATGCCAAAAGACTGGGCGATGCAAATGACACAATTTTGCCACAAGTACGCAATATACGCCTCAATCGCGTCTTCTATGAAAGTTGCCAATCAGTGGAGAGCTGATTGACACATGCAGTTTGGCATGTCTGGTTGTATCAGAAAATGGAGGAGAGCACTATGTGATGATTTTATTTACACGAGTGACACAGAAAACATTCCACAAGTAATCTATAGCGATAAAG
This sequence comes from Garra rufa, assembly GCF_049309525.1. Classification (NCBI taxonomy): domain Eukaryota; kingdom Metazoa; phylum Chordata; class Actinopteri; order Cypriniformes; family Cyprinidae; genus Garra; species Garra rufa. Next base: position 36,480,075 of record NC_133366.1, on the reverse strand, counting down.
GGAAGAAAATATTCACTTTGCATTTGGTGTGCACACAGCATAAGATATTTTGGATGTAGCTATACTGTTTTAGATACACTATTATTACAATTTTCGTTTGAAAAACTTTATTTTCTTTTGCAATAATTCCGATTTTTACAAATATATGTGGCCGTATTGCTTTCATAGTTACTCACCTTCATGTTGTCACAAACCTTCATGAGTTTCTTTCTCCTGTGAAACACAAAAGATATTGTTTCAACAATTTATATACAATATTTTCACACTTTTGTTTCCTTTGAAAACAAGAAACTGGGGGACAACTGTAATTTTTGATGTCCAAAAAATACTTTTTAACTTTTGTTTAGATCACGATATAAATCTATTTCTCATCAAAATTTTAGGGGCAAAATATAGCCAATTTGACCCTTTGCAGAGAGTTTAATTAGCCGAGTCTCCATCCAAAGGTGCAAATTTTACTTGTGCAAAGTTGGAATGTCACATATAACATTTGTGAATAAGCATCGATTCCATTCGACAATTTAAAGAGAACAAAGTCATTACTTCCTGATAAACTTGCACTAAAGTAGATGAAACAATGTTTGGGAAGCCAGTCATGTAAGACAGTTCATGGAGCCAATTGTACAGAAATACTTTGTTGACAAACTTTGCTCTGGCAATTGAGAATGACTCTAACAACATTTCAGATGCTGTGCAACAAGATCAGACTGCTGGTTAGTCAGGTTATGCCATCCTATAGCTCAAAATCAAACTCTTCTCACAAGTCAAAAAGCCCCTCAAGTGTGCGTTAAAACTTTTTTGCGAACTAAGCAGGGTTTCCAGGTTTTCACAACAAAACCCCAATTGCTACTTAAAACTAGCCCTAAAGTAGCCAATCTTGTTTCGAGGGGGGTCCCCCCAGTAAAAATTCTGTTCCAGGGGGGTAAAATACAAGTTTCCCCTGGGAAAATCAGCATTCCAGGGGCTAAATATTACATTATTGGTGTCGCTTTAACTCGTGGACATGATATAAAAATGAAGAAACCAGCAATATTAACTACTTTGTTGTTTGGTTGTTGTACAAGTAGGGTGGTAATAATTGGTCGGTGTAGTATTTGTCACGCCCCTCCTCCACTGATTGGATGGCTGAGTAAAAAGTGACAGTGACGAGCACTGCGTTTTACAGTTATCAACTTATATACAGTAGTGTATCAATATTCAGAGTCATCAGTTTGCCAAAAAGAACACAGAACACTTTTCGCACCATTTACATATAGTAAAGACCAACCCAGATAGCACACGTACGTCTGCAAGATGTCTGTTAAAGATCACTTGATCTGGAAAGCATCTGCTGTGTACAAACAGCTGACAGATGTCTGTTAGATGTCCGTTTACATACATTATAAATCAAAAACATCTTAAAGACATCTAATAGATGTCTACTTGACATCTGATAGGAAATGTCCCATAGATGTATTGCAGATGAGGAAACAATCTAAAAAATACGTCTTGCAGATGTAATTGCAGACGTCAAATAGACGTCTCCGAGATGTACGTGTGCTATCAGGGAACTATGTAACCCAGATAGCACACATACATCTGCAAGATGTCTGTTAAAGAGCACTTGATCTGGAAAGCATCTGCTGTGTACAAACAGCTGACAGATGTCTGTAAGATGTCCGTTTTACATACATTATAAATCATAAACATCTTAAAGACATCTAATAGATGTCTATTTGACATCTGATAGGAAATGTCCCATAGACGTATTGCAGATGAGCAATCCATCTAAAAAATACGTCTTCCAGATGTAAATGCAGACGTCAAATATACATCTCTGTGATGTATGTGTGCTATCAGGGAACGTTGAAAATATGAACGATTTACACAAAAATTAATTCTGCTCATGTTTCTTGAACGAGGTCCAATATTTCCACACTTTTTTGCACTGCTGTTTCATTTGAAAACGAGTAAACTGGGGGATAACTGTATTTTTAATTCAGAACTTTCATCAGAATGGCTATGTGAGCGATTTACACAAAAATTTGTTCTGCTCGTGTTTCATGAATGAGGCCCAATATTTTTAGTTTTGAAAATATGCCCTGTTATTTCCTTTGAAAACAAGTAAACTGACAGATAACTATAGATAGATAAATAAAAATACAAAAAATGTTCTTTAACTTTTTTTAGATTACATAAAAATATATTTTTTAAGATTGAAAGTCTGGGCCAGGGAAAAGAGTTCAACAATAAAATTTAGATATAAAAGCCATTTGAAAAGTAAATGAAAAAGCTGAAGAAGCACCTATTTGTTTACATTGCAAACTACAATAAAACAATGATGAATTTATAATTTCTCGTCAAACTTTTGGTCCGAAATAGAGTCACTCCAAATCTGTATGACCATACAAATTCTGCTTTCAAGTTGATCATGTGAATTTGTCACACTTGGTTTAAAAGTGACTTCTGTGTGAGGTGTAGTTTATACAGTACATTGCTACACTATTGACATCAGATCTTTTTTCTCCCACAAAATTTCACTTAATGTTACTATAATAGTAAAGTTTGTTTACAGTTATTTTCACTAAATATATAACCCAAGCTTCTGTGTCTTATTTTTAAATATCCCACTTTTGTAAATGCTACATTGTACTGTATTGCTTCATGAAATCTGTTTGAATCTCTTTCCAGCTCTACAGGATTCTCCTTTGGCGAACGGCCACGCCCACTCGGGGCGGGACTTCCTGCGGAAGCAGATGCGAGGGGAACTATTTACACCGCAGCAGCTCGAGGTATTGGACCATGTCTTTGATCGACAGCCCTATCCCGACATTTACCCCGTCCCTGACAGCAGCAGCTACAAGCCCGCCCAGGTAAGGGCTGGGGGGTAGGGGTGTGTATCCTGCCATGGTGGTTGTATGCACCTCCTCTGAAAGCTCACGCTTTGCCCTTGCCTGGCTGCCAGTATTGCTTGACCCCTTCCCAACCCTGCTGTTGACCTGTGCACCCCCTCACTGAAGCTAACGCTGACCTTTCACCTCTCTGAGCTAATGCTGGGGCTTTGACCCCGCTGGTGCTGATGTCTCCTCTATAGAGTTTTTGGCTGAGGTTAAGTCCCAGCACTGCGTAGAGGTTTAGGGTTAAGTAGCAAACACTTGTTCATTAGTTTGCAAAAGTTAGCCACACAATTAAATAATGATTTTATGTCCAAGTGACCATATCAGATTCAGAATCATTATTATTAAAAAGTTTTATAATGCAAGATGATGCCATCAAAAAAAAAGGTTATTGCGACTTGCGAGAAATTGTGAGTTATTAAGTCAGAATTATGAGATATAAGCAATTCTGTGAACATATCAGTCTTTTTTTTCTCCTCAGAACTGGACTTTATAACTCACAATTGCAAATTTATATTCCACAATTCTAAAAATTATGAAAAATAAGTCAAAATTGCGAGATACAAAGACACAAATAAAATAAAATAAAATAAAATAAAATAAAATTTGGCTCAAAATAGGCCTTCATTCAAAGAATGGCTTTCTGGTCTGTTCAGCTAAGTCAGCTAAGTTTGTGTTTGCAGTAAATGACCGCAGTATGGCTACACATGCTGACACATAACAGATAAGATGCAAAAGTAAAGCTGTATGTACATACAGACGATCATGTGATGCATAAAAATTGATCACAAGAATAGGCAGTCAAAGATGTCACTCAAAAGTCAAATGCTATCACCCCCACATTCATTCAGGCACACATACAAGGCCAGTGTCAGAGTTCTATAGACTTGTCTGAAAGACCCCATAATTCCTCTGTCCATTTCACCACTGAGCGCTGAGGCTGGCAAGGTCAAAGGCTACTGAGCAGGGCATTAACCTTAGGGTCAATCCACATCCCTTGGGTGTGTGAGAGTCAGGTTTGTTGTGGCACAAACGATCAGACAAATTGAGAACTGGGAATTTTGAGCTGTCTCTTTTTCAGAAACGAGAGTGTACGAGAGAGGTATATGCTAAACGGTCTTGTGTGATTGACTGACAGCTTGTTTTCCATCCGCTGACAGTGTGAATGCTGCTGAAGGAGAGAGAAATGATGGAGAGCTTGACTCTGTTTGAGTTTGTTTGTGTCTCCTAGGGCAGGAAATGAACTTGGGACTTAATTTAGTTCTTTTTCCTGTAGCTGTTAATTAGATTAGGCTACATAAGGGCTTATGTATAAGCTAAAACAATAGATAACCTAAAACTGTGCTTCATATAGTAACATCAAAATAAATGACTACTATTTAATATAAAATCAAAGTTACATAAAGGGATAGTTCACCCAAAAATGAAAATTTGATGTTTATCTGCTTACCCCCAAGGCATCCAAGATGTAGGTGACTTTGTTTCTTCAGTAGAACACAAACGAAGATTTTTAACTCAAACTGTTGCAGTCTGTCAGTCATATAATGGCAGTCAGTGGGACCTACTATGCTTTAAAAACATACACAGATAAAACCAAATTAAACCCTCTGGCTTGTGACGATACATACATGGTCTTAACACAAGAAACAATCGGTCTGTGCAAGAAATTGAACAGTATTTATATAAATTTTTACCTCTGCTTGTTCTTCTTCACGCGCCGGCTGTTGTGAACATGCTCAGGACAGTTGGACATTGCGGTGGATCAGAGGTAAAAAATTATATTAATACTGTTCAGTTTCTTGCACAGACCGATTGTTTCATGTGTTAAGACCTTAATATCGTCACAAGCCGCGGGGTTTAATTTGGTTTTGTCTGTGTATGTTTTTTGTCTCTCAAAACCGTGGGTCCCATTGATTGCTGTTATATGACTGACAGACGAGAACAGTTTGAGTTAAAAAATCTTCGTTTGTGTTCTACTGAAGAAACAAAGTCACCTACATCTTGGATGCCCTGGGGCTAATCAGATAAACATAAAATTTTTATTTTTGGGTGAACTATCCCTTCAAATTACACCAGTGAAAGTAACTTTCAAGGGTCAAATCAGGTGCCTTAAAGGGGTAGTTCACCCAAAAATGAAAATTACCCCATGATTTACTCACCCTAAAGCCATAGGAGTATATGACTTTCTTCTTTCAGATGAAGACAACAAGAGTTATATTAAAAAATGCCCTGGCTCTTCAAAGCTTTATAATAGCAGTGAATTGTTCTCGAAATTTTGAAGCAAAATAAAGCGCATACATCCATCAATAAAAGTGTTACACACGACTCTTCAGAAGGCTTTTTAAAGCGAAATGCCCAAGTGAATGCTACCAGCCATTTAAATGTAAAGCTGCAAGCACATTGGTTACGTATGCAGCATGAACCAATCAGCTTGTGCCAAGTCGTATAACTCTGTGATATCATAAGTTACGTTAATAACCCGTTAGCCTGTGCCATCTAGAGTTTCATGGCAGATCTAGGCATTTTGGTTCTCACGGAACTAGCATATTCTCACCGGAGCTACATCCTTTCGTGAACGCGAGTATGACAGTTAGCAGAAGCTAGAGATTGCAGTTTATAACGTTTTAAATATGGATATTTTTCTTATACAAATGCATCGATTCAATTCAGAAGACCCCCACGAGCTGTGTGGAGCACTTTTTATGATGGATGGATGCACTTTATTGGACTTCAAAATCTTGACCACAATTCACTGCCATTATAAAGCTTGGAAGAGCCAAGACATTTTTTTTTTACATAACTCTGATTGTATTTGTCTGAAAGAAGAAGTCATATACAACTAGGATGGCTTGAGGGTGAGTAATACATAAAGAATAAAAAGAATAAGCAATAATTAAAAAAAATGTCTTTTTTAATTAGAATGAAAATTTAAACAAAGTATTTAAAGCAAAAAACTTCAATATATATATATATATATATATATATATATATATATTTATTTTACTATTATTAATTATAAGTAGGAAAAAATACAATTATACCCCACATGCACTATATGCAAAGTCACTGTGGTAAAAAAAAAAAAAATAGAAAAAACATCTGCTATGATGGTAAACATAAAATGTAAATGTATTTTTTTCTCTCCACCCATAAAATTACAGTCAAGCTATATCTATTAGATAGTGATGAAATTTCTTTTTTCATCTTTCATCCTCTCCTCCTGCGCCCTTTCTCCGCCTCTTTTACATTTCTTTCCACTTCTCCTCTCATTTGCTCTCTCCATCTCTCAGTTTGTGGTGCTGGAAGGACCATTAAGCACTGGCAGATCTATTAATTAGTGTCCTGCACTTCAAGGGGGAGCATATAAAACAGCACACACTCGTGAGAGTCATTTCATTTGAATTTTCCTCTTTCCATCTCCTTACATTATGCCAGAGATACATCAACAGCCCAACAACCCTTATACTGAACTAATTACTCAACCAGACCAAGACAGAGAGAGAGAGAGAGAGAGAGAGAGAGAGAGAGAGAGAGAGAGAGAGAGAGAGAGAGAGATATATAAAGAGAGATAAAGGCAATTTCCAGGGAAATTTCCAGTCATTCATAAAGTGAATATGATTTTTTTAAATATGAACTGTATGCAGTAAAATGTATGCAGTTCTTTGACACAAGCTAAAGAATTAAAATAAGAGATCAAATACAATTCACTTCCGTTACCAGCTGAAATGAACACTAGTGGCAGTAATACATTAAAACTTATATTCCATTTCACAAAAATTACTTTTAAAAAAAAAAAAAACTTTTTACACAAAGTATGATTTACAGGTACAGAGTTTTGTTTAATAAAGCTTAAATTTTACATAATTACTTGCTGAATATTATGTTATGACTTCAAAACAATTTTAACATCCCAGCCGATTTGAAAATGGATACTTTTGAACATTTTCGTCACATACACAGCTTCATATGCATGAGTTTTCCAATTGAGAAATGGCTTCATGGCATTGCACTTGGGAGGTCAAGAGCTCTGTTACAAACCTTTAGAAACTGCGTTTCGACAAAACAGCTCCAATCCGCATATGACAATTAAAATAGCACAGCTGCATCAACAAATGCATTTTTATATCACTTTTGCATTTGTTAGGTGTTTAGGGTTGGGTTTGGTGTAGGGGATATTTCCAACCCAATAGAGCATTAACCTTTAACGTCACTCCCCGCATATTTCAATTCTGAACAACCATAATACGTACCTCAAGCAGCGCAAAAAAAAAAACCATACAAAAACGCAGCAATACATGCCTGTACCAACGTTTTAAACTGCCGCGAAACGTGCAGTAAGGTTCATAATTGCAGAAATGTATATAGAGACATAATATCATGAGCCTGGGTTTCTTTTCTGACATAGTAAACTTGCTCAGTAGCTCACCTGGTTCAGCACTGCACTTAAGATGTGGAACACTTGGGTACAAGTCCTGTGAAACACAAGTTAAGAAAAAATATATTAAAGACTTCTGTTGCTTCAGCAAATCCCTTTTTATCTAACATTAGCTTTTGTTTACATTACATTATTAACTCATATCCATAATGACCAATGCAATCTACCAAGAACAGCTAAAATTAGCAACTATCACAGACATTTCAAGCACAAAATGGGTAAGGACATTCTTTTTTGGCCATTAAATAATGGCGTAAATACCAGTAAACTGACTACCTCAAACCTTGTTAAATTGCATTGCGTGATTTATTTAAAAATTCTCCGACCAAAAATGTTGCGTCTTAAGGTAAAACTTAAAGTAAGGTCAGCCTTCAAAAATAACCATCCATGCTTTTTCTTCAATCCTGACGTTTTAAACGGCAAAAGATGGTTTGAAATTGCGCAAGCTGTTGCAACCTGTGTTGTCCGAGTCTTGTTCTCCCTATAATTTCCCAAACTCTTTCTACTGTAATACAAAAAGAAGAGAGAACTGTAGTAAATGTCTGTATAACTTGCATAACATATTTCCAAACCCAATCTTACAGAAATGAAGTAAATATTTGGTGGCTAAAAATAAAAAGGTGGCTAATTTGTACAATCTCATTCATATGAATTTATGCGATTTGAAAAATCATACATGTGTTACAAGCTGGCAGACTCCTAAAGGACAAAAATGTATTTGTCGTCCAAGATGTTCATGTCTTTCATTCTTCAGTCATAAAGAAGTTTTTCAGAAATGTTGTCCATATAGTGTACTCCTATTGTGTCTGTGAGTTTGAACTTCCAAAATGCCATTTAAATGCACCTTCAAAGGGCTCTAAACGATCCCAGCCAAGGAAGATCTTATCCTTATCTTAAAGTGAGTTTGATCCTCCTTGCATGTTCACTTTGTAAACACTGGGTCGGCACTTCTGCAGCAATGTAGGTCGATTTTGAAGTTGGAGGGAAAAAAAAGTGGGAGTTTTTTGACATACCCTAACTGTATTGACCCAGAATGCACAGAGTTCATGCAGAGCTAGACAAGATGAGCATTTGAGGTTAAAAAGTATATATATTGTCCATTTAAAAAAAAAAAAATTAACTACATTTAACTAGATAAGACCCCTTCTTTCTCGGCTGGGATCATTTAGAGTCCATTGGAGCTGCATTTTGGAGGTTCAAACTTGCAGGCACCATAGAAGATAAACACATAAAAAACATAATGTCCTTATGACTGAAAAAAGAAAGACATGAACATCTTGGATGCCAAGGGGGTGAGTAAATTATCTGTACATTTTTGTTCTGGAAGTGAACTTCTCCTTTAACAGTCACAGAAATCATAAAGTCACAAAATTGTAAGTGTGAGGTTAATTACGCAATAGGCAACTTGTAAAATACGTACAAAATGAGATAACATTGCATATTTAATATAAGAGTGCAAATTGCTTTAAAGAGATTCAGAGTTGAGCCAAAATGTAAAATTCTGTTATTTACTTATGTCTTACTTGCATTGTCCTCTTTCTGTTCTTCCTATAATTTCCCGTTCTCTTTTTACTGTAATTGAAAAAACTGAAGCATATTATTATCAAATTTGTTACTTAAATGACACACTTCAAACACATAATATATTTCTTGTAACAGTGCTATCAACTCATTGCTTAAAGTGAGGGTTCAACCAAAAATGTAATCTGCCATCATGAACCTGTGTGGCTTTTTCTACTGTAAAACATGAAAGAAGATATCTGTGTGTGTGCTATTTTATTTAATGTAATGTCATTGTGGACCCCAACTTTAATTTTACAGACAAAAACAGCTTAAACACTTACAAATATCTTCTTTTGTATTTTGTGAAAGAAAGGAAGTCCTACAGATTTGGAATGACGATGACGATGAAATGATGACAGAATCTTCATTTTTGGGTGAAACTATGCCCTCTATATCAGATTTCACCCCCAAAAAAGTATAGAAGCAACAAAGTCTCAAATAAAGCATTTAGAATTGTGAGTGTGGGTGTGTGTTACACATGCTGAGAGCCGCGACTCTCTGCTCCAGAGGAGCTCACCAATAAATGCCTCCCTGCCAGTCAGGCTCATTTAATACTGCATGCACTGCTAAATACCTCCCCCATCATTTTTTCTCAGTCCCACACACACACATAGTGCAGTTTACAGGCTCTTCTAAGAGACAATACGTACAAGCTGAGGGAAAAATAGTGGAAGGGAGATAGAGGGAATGAAAGAGAGAAAGAGCGTCTGAGAGGAAATACTATTATGTAAATGTGGCTGCGGGTTGGGGTGAAATTATTTTGGTGTCGCACGATTAGGGGCCTCATCTGTTATTGATGTGAGCGGAGAGGAGAGCCATTACAGAGGGGCTGTGTCAAAAATGACCCCCGAGAAAACTGTGACCCCAGAGAGAAATCGAGAGCGCAACGAATACAGTTGGAATGAAATTCCAGTAAGTTCTAGTAAGGCTACATTCTTGTTATTTAGTCAAAATCAATAAAACTTTTTTTGTTGATTTTTTTCCTCTTCTACTCTTTTTTTTTCTGTTTCATCTCAATTTATTGTACAAACCCCATTCCTTTACACATTTTTTTTTATCAGTATTTCTCTCTAAGCGTTTGGCTCCTCTCCAATCTTTGCCCCAGCTGTGGTGTGTGTGCATGTGCCGCGTCTATATGTGAAATGTGTGTGTGCATCATGAGCGCTGATGGGTTGCGTAGCTTCAGAATTGACAACATTTACAGGCTAAAATGAGAATCATCCATCTTCACTAGGCTGCTGTCAGAGGCAGGGCCAAACTTCATAATCCCCAATTACTAGCACTAACCTCCCCATCTACATACACACATGATGAGGAGGCGGGTGCGAGCCGCATAAATAGAGAGGAAATGCCTATCTCAGACTGAATGACTGAAACAGAGAAATAGACAGTGGAAAGGAGTCAGGGATGGAGAGAGAGAGAAAGAGAGAGAGAGGAAGTGGACGGTGTGAGCTGTGATTGGTAAGGTCACAGTCTACTGCCCTCGCCGTGGTGATGAGCACTGAGGTGTTTAAGGGGTCACTGGGATACACACATGCATTCACACACAAACACTAACACTAACAAACACCCTGCTTACCCTGTGTAGTAGATAGGGATTTAAAAGTTTTTCAGTTGTAATTCTAGTATCTAGAATTACAGTTTTATCAACAATTCTTATAGTACTTCAGATGAACCTCCCTCCCTCCCTCTCTTAAAAAAATCTCTTGCAGTTGAAAATAAATAAATAACTTTTTAGGCTTGGTCATTTTTTTTGGAAATGTTTTTAAAATAAGTCTCTTATGCTCAGCAAGGCTGCATTTATTAGCTCAAAGTTCAGTAAATATGTTACTTCAGTCGTTGGTGTCACACAGTTCTTTAGAAATCATTCTAATATGTGACCCTGGACCACAAAACCAGTCATAAGAAGCAATAGCCAACAATATATTGTATGGGTCAAAATGATCGATTTTTCTTTTATGCCAATTTAAAAATCATTAGGATATTAAATAAAGATCATGTTCCATGAATTTATTTTGTAAATGTACTACCGTAAATATATTAAAACTTAATTTTTGATTAGTAATATGCATTGCTAAGAACTTCATTTGGACAACTTTAAAGGTGTTTTTCTCAATATTTAGATTTTTTGCACCCTCAGATTCTAGATTTTCAAATATTCTCGGCCCTATCCTAACAACACATACATTAATGGAAAGCTTATTTATTCAGCTTTCAGATGATGTATAAATCTCAATATCAAAAAAATTTACTCTGGTTTTGTGGTCCAGGGTCACATATGCTGATTTAGTGCTCAAGGAAAAGAAAAAAAAGAAAAGAAAAAAAAACACAGTTTTGAACTGTAGCATGTAACAATAGGGAATCGTAATTTGCTATTTGTTAGTTGAGCAGGAAGGACAGATAATTAATTATTAGTATATATTGTCCACACACTAAAACACCAAAGCAAATTATTATAAAACTTAGGGTGTATTAAGCTGATACTTCCGCACTTTTATGTACTTTTCATTGCGCATACTAAAGGCAACTATCTTTAATAAGCTGAATGGCATATTAATAACATCAATTTATGTAAATATTACCTCATAAAATTGTCCATTGATTTTGATGGGCTCTTAGTCTGTCATCATACACAAGTTTAAAAACTTCTGTATTAGCATATAGGTGGCCTAATTTTGATGTCATTAAGTCTTTAATTATTATAATTTTTGTAAATGCGGATTATTATAATAAAAATCAGTGAGTCTGAGAGTATCTCTAGAGCCCAAAGTATACTTCATTTCTGTACTCGTACAGTCGAACATGTAGCCTTTCATAGTATTGACCTTTTATTCCACAAAGAACAGGTGTAGCCATTTGTACATTTTATGGGTCAGGTTTTCGGTCTTATTTGCGAATTGTTAGCTGTACAAAACAGCTTGTTTTACTGCTTGATATTGCAAATTGGTGTGTTTTACCATATTATTTTAATGTATTGTCTTAACTATGAACACACTGGTTTGTAGTGTAAACAGTTTCACCGTTTACTGCACTGCGTTATTACTCTATAGTGTTCAGTCGGCCATATTGGCCATATTGGTATGTAAACAATGCCACTGAATTGAACAAAACTCGCATATTTTGCTAATTATTGATGCTTAAAATGGTTATTTGTCATGTTTTGGGCTGTACTAATCGGTCGGACCAGTAATACCATTTGGAGTACTATTGACTGCCAAAAGTTATAACAAATCAAGGAGAAGAGTGCAAAAAAACTGAGGAACAAAAGGCATTTGTGTTTGGCCAAACTGAACCAGGATTTCCAAAAATCTTGATAACATTTGTGTCAGATAGATTAAATATTAGGCTAATGTCTTAATTAATACTACTCGTACGTATCTTTACCACCTAACTTAAGTTTGTCAAAATATTGCGCCCTTTCCTACTTACTAAGAATTTCTCAATATGATTTAGCAGCTTCCAAACATATTTTCCCGTGGTTTAGACAGCATAAATTAGCAGAACAATGTATTCAGTTTTACATTAACCGTGCAATCCATGCTGTTGTTTACATCCGTGTATCTCCAATATGGAGCGCATCTGGGTAACTGACCAAATTGTGACGCAAGTGCAAACCCTCTATCCACCTTAGAGATAGACTGAATTAAAACTTTTTAAATATAAGTACATATAAAAATGTGCGCAGGTTTATTTGGGAAATATGTTAATTTGACTAGAAACACCAGGGACCACTGGATACATCAGTTAAAAAAAAAGGTGGCCTCTGTAATTTTTATGTAATTAAATCTTTTTTTATATATTTACATGTAACTGGTTTATTATAATAAAAATCAGTGAGTGTAAGAGTATCTCTAAAGCCCAATACTTTTACATGTAGTCCAAATACATGCAGTCTAGAAAGCTTTATTCATGTCTTGTGTCTTCTCTGTTTTGCCCCATGATTTATGACTGCTAACAAATATTTCTGAACTCTTTTAAACCAAAGCTGTGCTATCTCATATATACCCTCTCACTCACAAGCGCTTGTCATTGTGACCGTCTGTTGTTCTTGCAGTCTCTGCTATTTTGTTGTTGTTGTTCAGTCTCTTTAGTTTTGTTTTCTACTGTGAAACAATAGCTTGGGATAGTGCTGCCACCTTGTGGAACAATTGATTACTGCAAAACAGATTCAAAGCGCATGTGCGTCCTGTTGTGAGTACAGTATGCGCCTACTATTCTGATGAGGGAATTTGCGTCAGGCACGCTGTACACTGACCCTCGCATAGGCATAAAAAGTGAAGCATACTTTGGGCTTAATATCTTTAAATACAGAATGTCATACAGAAAACTAGTAAGTAATTACACAAATTTAAAAGCTGAACATGTGCTTGGTTTGAGTCAGATATGAATCATGGCTCAAAGAGACACTGACTGCAAATTGTAAATTTGTAACTTTTAGGACATACAAATACAGATGGACAGACATGGACTAAAATCTGAAATTCTGAAATCAAATTATGTGGTTTTAGTATTTTTTTATGGAACCAGTTGACAGAGAGGATTAGTATCGCCTGTAAAAAGGCACAAGCTTACTTGCAGCTTAACATTTATTTACAGGAATGTTAAAGTGGATGGTAATAGCTTGTAAATGACGTAACTTTACGGTAACAGCAGGGGCAGGTGTACCATCAGGATTTTGTTGGGGTTTAATTCACTCCTAATCAGGGTTATTAATAACCTCCTCCTGCACTAAAACAGAAGCGACATCCACTTCCCAAACTCTGCCATCAAACCGCATCCACACCTGAGTGACAAACCCCATTACCGCCAATGGAGATGAATCGCTGTGGGTGTGGGACAGAGATCATTGTAAGTAATTGGTCATGAAAGCACACAAGCGGGGTCAGTCCGAGGTCGGCCACATACATCACCTGGATCTACGCGACCGCTACTCATTAGTGTTGGCTACATACCTGTGTGGCATTCACAAACACAAAGATGAGGGTTTACATAGAAAGTAATTTCATGAAGTTGATTTTCTTCCATTGTAGCCATCTAATGAAATCTCTCTCCATAGACATCTGATTACTCGGCTATGGCGTCTTTGGCTGGCGGACTGGAGGAGATGAAAAACAGCTTGGCCAATCAGACAGGAGCAGAACTCGGTTCCACCGTTGCAGGACCTCAATCGTATCCACTTGTGTCTGGTAAGCAAACTACCTATATGTTAAAAAGATATAAAAAAAGATATAAGATAGCCTATAAACAAGCAATCAATTGTAAGAAAAAGTCAGAATTGTGAGATCAAAAACTCACAATTACCTTTTTTATTTTGTGACAAAAACAAGCTTTCTTTAGTGGATTAATTATTCCAAAAATACAGAAAAAGATATTACTATGGTGGAACTGGAATTAAATGGCAGACACTTTTGTTTTCCTAAAGCCAATCTGCGATGGGTTTCTCAGCATTATAGCTATGTTAAACATGAATTAGAAACACTTGATTGTGCATCAGCTTGCTGTGGGCAGCTCAGAGGTGAGATGAGAGTGTTATCAGACCTGTTAAACAGTGCTCAGTGATTCAGATTCAGACTCTATATCCTGAGGGACAGAGGGAGTGGATGGAGACCTGTAATTACTATATACACGTCTCCTCCTCTCCCTTACTGGCTCACTCCATTTGGGAGTAAGGGAGCGCTAATTAAGAGCTGCTTGGACAGGAGCCCTAACGAGGGAATCATGGAATTGGGATTTGTGGACCATCTGACAAGGTAGAGCGAAACCTGTACGTCTAGACTGTGTGTGTGTGTGTGTGTGTGTGTGTGTGTGTGTGTGTGTGTGTGTGTGTGTGTGTGTGTGTGTGGAAGGAGAAAAGGCCAGAATGAATTACAAACAGAGCTTGTCTCATAACGAACCATGTGAAAAGACTATGAAACGGGTGCCTCTTGTTTGCATACTGGCGCCCCCTATTGGCAGATCACAAATGAACATTTTGTATTTACATTTATGATAACTAACCATTTTTATCAATTTACAAATAATACATTCATCAAAAAAAGACATACATATATAGCAAATCTAAAGATAAAGAAAAAATATGTTTTGGCTATTTTTTATCTCTCTTGTTTATAAAATGATATTAAAAAGTGACACCAGCAGCCCCTTCTACTACACACATACCATTTTGAGCAAGAAAATCTATTCTTGTCTTCCCTCTTTCATTCTCCTCTTTTCTGACAACGTCTCTCAGAGGACTAGGCCTTGTCTTTTCTTCCTCTGAAGAGTCCATCTCTGTCCCTCGCTGTTGCCATGTCCACTGACCCAGAGTGGATTAGTATCCAGTCTTCACTAATGTCTTCCTGTCACCTAACATGAACAACTCCCTAACATAGAAACCAGCAGAACAGAGAGTGTGAGACTGTGTGTGTAACTGCACCAGGTCTGGGCAAGGTACATTTGCATAGGGGCAAGTGGTCACATATATGTTTTAAATAATAAACAAGCATAAATTACAACGTGCCAATATTTTGGTATGTAACTTTTTACATTTTTGTAAGCTTCATGCATTGTTTGTGGCTAACATATTGCTGAAAAGCTTATATGTGACCCTGGACCACAAAACCAGTCATAAGGGTCAAATATTTGAAATTGCAATTTATCAATAAAATAATGTGTGGTTGTGGTTTGTTGGCATAGGACAATGTTTGGCTGAGATACAACTATTTGAAAATCTGGAATCTGAGGGTGCTAAAAAAATCTAAATATTGAGAAAATCCCTTTAAAGTTGTCCAAATGAAGCACTTAGCAATGCATATTACTAATTAAGATTAATTTTTGATATATTTACAGTGGAACATTTACAAAATATCTTCATGGAACATGATCTTTACTTAATATCCTAATGATTTTTGGCATAAAAGAAAAATATTTTTTACCCATGCAAAGTATTTTTCCATTGTGACAACTTGCCCCAGTGCTTGTGACAGCATGCCTCTTTTTGTATATTAAACAATATCACTGCAGTTTGGCCAAAGGCATGATATTTGAAAAAATGGCATCATTGCATTTATACAACTTTTCATTGAACAAGGTTAACAAAGTAATGAACAAGTAAACAAGTAAAATAGTTAAATCATCGTCAAAGTAGAATAATTATGTGTGAATAAACATCTTAAGTCAGTGGAGTTTTGTTTTTGAACGAATTATGTTTATGAGCAAATCAGTGGCGAGATTCACAAAAATCTGCTTTTATAGAGAAGTTAAGAAATTTAAAATAGTTTCTAAGAAGAATGTAGAAGAAGAAATATATATTTTTTCTTAATAAATAAATTACTTTGGTATGGAAGACTGTTTCCGCTACTGAATAAAAAATAAGGTAATTGTGCCTCTTTATCTCACAATTCTGTTTTTTTTTTTTTTTGCAATTAAGAGTTTACAACTTGCAATTTTTTTCTCAGAATTGCATGATACAAACTTGCAATTCTGACTTTTTCCTTCAGAATTGTGAGATATAAACTCACAACTGCGAGTAATAAAGTCAGAATTCCAAGATATAAACTCGCAATTGCAAGTTATAAAATCAGAATTGCAGCTTACTAAACAAAACCTCTTTAAGTTGAAGTCTTTGACATGAACTGTCATGCAATTAGATAACATTTTAGTCTTTTCCTAAAAATAAATACATAAAAAAACTAAACATATTACATGTTTAGTGTTATGTTGCAATGTTTCATATTTGAAACAACATTAAATAAATGTATTAAACAACTTACCTTTAAGAATATGAGACAAGTTATCCTAACTTTAAGAGGTTATTTACAATGATTAAAAAAAAAACATTATTTTCAGGAATTTAAGTTTAGTCTTTAAAACAAATGATAACATTAATAAGAAATATTCTTAACAAAAAATATTCTTAATCTCATCTTTAATTTAGTAAATCAGAAGAAAAATAGCAGTTAGGAAGAATTTTATTCTTAAGAATGTTTTGTGAATCCAGTTGACTGAATAATTCAATCACTTGTTAGACACAAAAGCAACATTCATTGTGTTGTTCCCTACCTGCTCTCATGACGAAAACATAACTCTGGGAACTTTTTCGCAAGACGCAAAATACGTACTAATAAGTACATATCACTACAGTTTCCAACAAAAATTGAACACTAGAGGCAGTAAAACAGAGAGCACTTGCAATTGTTTAAATACACACAGTTATTAGAGCTCCATCCGACTTAGCATGTGGAACCCTTGGGTATGAATCCCGTGAAAAACATGACAACTTCAACTGCTGAATAATGTTTATCCAAAGGTCATACAGTTGTCATGTTGCATAACAACTGGTGGGTAAATTTCTTTCCCTGTCTTCCAGTTTTAACTGCCTCTGTCTCTTAGACCTTCTCTTGTCTTCTGTATCATCCTTTTTAATCTCTGATAAAGTATTCCGTTTCTCTCCTTCCTCCTTCCCTCCCTCCCTCCCCCTCACACACCCTACAGAGGCTTAAACGGTGGTTGTGTTGAAGAGGATGGATGAACTGAGGGTGATGGTGTTTATTATGATGAATGGGCTGCAGTCTACAGATCAGCACCATGTGCAGACTGAGAGATGATTCACTCTGACAGCCATGTCATGTAGCCTAATACAGTTATACATCCATACAACAGAGAGAGAGAGAGAGAGAGAGAGAGAGGAGAGAGAAAGCGAGAGAGAATTAAATTTAGAAACTGCCCAGTGATCATTGTGAAATGGACAAGTTAAACCTCTCATATTAATCCATCCTTGTTTGCTTTTAATTAACTCTATTCAACAATCCATAAGGTATTGATTGTTGCTTGCTACATGTCGATCAGTTACCTTTACCTAAAAAGCAAATTTTTTTAAACTTTTAGTTTTACTGACCTGGTTTTCTTTTTCATTCTCTTTGAATATGCCCCTTAGTGAATCAGGCCTGAGGGAGACAGGGGCATGTATGTTGTACACTAACAGTAGAGACAACCAGATCCTGTCATAGATCAGTGCATAATTATACCAGAGGCCCTATTACTGGGGCAAAGGCAGATTTGTGATCTGACATAAAGTGAGATGGCTGTATTAATCGGGACGGTTAAACAGGATGTCGCTAGTTTACCATTTTATAAGATGTCACTTATCTGATTTAATAAGCTACAGCATATCCATGCTTCATTCACTTTGCAGTGAGAACTCTTTCTGTATCAGCTTTTAAATTAAAATTAAAAACTTTTAAATTAACTGAAAAATTGTTAGTAGGTAGACACAGTAGTTTCCCTCCAACAAGTCAAAGAAAACAAAATTGTCACTTCCTGATAAATTGGCACTGAATATAACTAACAAAAGTAGGAGAAGCCACTGAATATTATACATTTCATATATAATAAATTACTTAAAGCAGATGAAACACAATAAATGCAGTCATTGTTTTCAGAGGTTGCTGTCTGCTGTTTGGAAATAAAGTCGTGTAAGAGTTCTGGAAGGCAGTTATACAGAAATACTTTGTTGACAGACATTGCTCAGGCATTTCAGAATGACCATAACAACATGTCATATGCTGTGCAACAACTGGTCTGCTGGTTACGCTGTTGTGCAAAGTCACATTACTTTTTTGGTGCACATGGAGGAATCGCATGAACAGTTTTACATTTTTTTTTCTTCAAAATTTGGCATTTCCACCATTCGTTTCCAACCCAGGCTCATTGGAAATAAGTGCCTCTATATACATTTCTGCAGCACTGCAGTTACGTACCTTACTCCATGTTTTGTGGAAGTTTCAAAGTCAAATGTCCAAAGAGTGGCGCTAAAACACACGTTCAACACGTGACCGTAGAACGTTTTTATTACAATGTTACAGGCACGTACTGCTGCATTTTTTTATTACGCTGCTTGAGGTACGTATTGCGGTTGTTCAGAATTTAAATATTGGAGTGCCACTAAAGGTTAATGTTCTAACATGTTGGAAATATCCCCTACAACAAACCCAACCCTAAACCTACCCGATAGTGTTAACAAATACAAAAGTCAGTGTTTCCCCTACCATTATCTTAGGGGGGCGCCCCGCCCCCCCAACGGCACCCCCCGCCCCCCTTGAATGTCAAGTTCATTTTATTTTTGATATAGCGTCAGATCACAATAGAAGTCATTAAGGTTATCTTTCCTATAGAACAGGGCTATACATTGTTCTTTTATTAAACAAACTAAATTGCCTTGTGTTATTTATCTTATTTACACGAAGGCATGTCATTTCTGTCTTTACATGATCGCGTGTTTACAATGTCTCATCTGCGAAAACACAGACGGGATCGCGGACTCCATTCATAAAAACCGAATCTACTATAGCGCGAAATGCCACGTAAATTCGTCGATTTTTGGATTAATAAATCAAAAGTTGGTCTGTTACTTCATTCAAATCGCGATATGGACTAGTGTCTGTGAAAACTGAAATGCAAAAAGACCGTTTCAATATGAATCCTGCATGCTCCGTTTGCCTCTGTATGTATGAATGGTGGAGACGCGCTTTTACTACACGCATATACTGAAGCACACGTGACGCTCCCGCTAATTTTGGGCATTTGCATCTCGCATGAACAGATAAACTCAATATCCAAAGCTGCTGTGAGTGTCACTTTTACCGTTTCATTTGAGAAAACTAGCATCATAACATGCTGTACACACACAGAAACTTCAAGGCAACCTGTCAAAATAAAAGTAACATGTAACAGAACATTAGTCTTGTATTACTTTTGTACAGTATAATGTAGTTGTTTATATATTCCTATTTAAATAATTGACATGAAACAATATATATGATAAAATAAATATAACAAGATTAACCACTTAATTGTAGAAAAAATACTACAATTATTATTTAAATGTTAAATTATTATTATTTATTGATTTTAACAGTAAACCTCTGTTTGTTTGCCAAAAATTAAAAGGGTTTATTTTTCATTTGATTAAAAATAAATAAATGTTTATACTTTTAATTTGATTATGAGAAAAAATAATACACACAAGAATTAAAAAAAAAAAAAAAAAAGCAAAAGTTGGTAGAGCCCTATTGTTCAAAATGTTAAAATAGAGAGTTTTGGACTTATTTTTCCACTGAATAAGTCTATAATAATGTTTTCGTTATTTCACAAAGTAGGGTAAAGTACCGGGAAAAAAAAAGTAACGTTGCCCCCCCCCCCCCCCCCCCCAACACTGGAAACCTAGGGGAAACACTGAAAGTGATATAAAAACACATTTGTTGATGCACCTGTGCTATTTTAACTTCCTTATGTGAATTTGAGCTGTTTTGTCGAACTGTAGTTTCACAGGATTCAAACCGGAGCTCTTCATCACTCAAATTAATTTGAAAACTCATGCATATGAAGCTGTATATGTGACGACAACATTCAAAAGTATCAGTTTTCAATATGCGCAGGATTGTTTTGAAACCATAATATAATATTATGCAAGTAATTGTGTGAAAATTAGGCTTTATTAATCAAAACTCTGTGTGTAAATCATACTTTGTGTGAAAAGGAAGGAGTTTTACTGCCTCTAGTGTTCATTTCAACTAGAAACTGCACTGATTCGTACATATAGGCACATTTTTTTTTTTCCATTTTACAGAAATGTATATAAAGGGAAGTATTAATGAGCCTATATTACTCGTTTCTGATGTGATACTATAAAATGTGCATAAAAACAGGGTGATGGAAACATAGCTTGTGATTCATTTAATCATTTATTATAAAGGATTCATTTAAACTAGAGATGCTCCGATCAGCATTTTTGGGGCCGATCACCGATTAACGATCACCGAGATCATGATCTGCCGATCGCCGATCACTGCCGATCACAGAATGGCAGGGGAATGGGAATCTTTGATCTATAATCTAGCAGAGTTTGCACTATTTGTAGAAATGAAACTAACTCTAAATTAACTATATTGGAAAAAAAACTGTAGAAATAAGCTACAGTCAAGATCTTGAAGAACCACCAAGTTAGGGTTGTAGACGATAGTACCGTGTATCGACGATAGTTAGAGATATCACCAGTTGCTGATGGCTTTGACGATAGCAAGACTCAAAAGGAGTCTTTTCTGCTCAAAAAGGCACCTAAATTTAGCGATGCAGTGCAGAGAGTCGGTTCTAGGATGCTTCAGAAACTTGCCGTGGCATAAACACACGCATACAGGTCCTTCTCAAAAAATTAGCATATTGTGATAAAGTTCATTATTTTCTGTAATGTACTGATAAACATTAGACTTTCATATATTTTAGATTCATTACACACATTTGAAAGTAGTTCTAGCCTTTTATTGTTTTAATATTGATGATTCTGGCATACAGCTCATGAAAACCCAAAATTCCTATATCTCAAAAAATTAGCATATTTCATCCGACCAATGAAAGAAAAGTGTTTTTAATACAAAAAAAGTCAACCTTTAAATAATTATGTTCAGTTATGCACTCAATACTTGGTCGGGAATCCTTTTGCAGAAATGACTGCTTCAATGCGGCGTGGCATGGAGGCAATCAGCCTGTGGCACTGCTGAGGTGTTATGGAGGCCCAGGATGCTTCGATAGCGGCCTTAAGCTCATCCAGAGTGTTGGGTCTTGCGTCTCTCAACTTTCTCTTTGCATTGACCCTGTCCTTGATAAAACACAGTGGTCCAAAGTACTTTTTTCGGATGAAAGCAAATTTTGCATGTCATTCGGAAATCAAGGTGCCAGAGTCTGGAGGAAGACTGGAGAGAGGGAAATGCCAAAATGCCTGAAGTCCAGTGTCAAGTACCCACAGTCAGTGATGGTCTGGGGTGCCATGACAGCTGCTGGTGTTGGTCCACTGTGTTTTATCAAGGGCAGGGTCAATGCAGCTAGCTATCAGGAGATTTTGGAGCACTTCATGCTTCCATCTGCTGAAAAGCTTTATGGAGATGAAGATTTCATTTTTCAGCACGACCTGGCACCTGCTCACAGTGCCAAAACCACTGGTAAATGGTTTACTGACCATGGTATTACTGTGCTCAATTGGCCTGCCAACTCTCCTGACCTGAACCCCATAGAGAATCTGTGGGATATTGTGAAGAGAAAGT
>NC_133366.1:36341414-36457628 GCF_049309525.1 Garra rufa | reverse complement strand
GACATACCATGAGTCTCAAACACCATCGTTTCCTCCTTCTTATATAAATCTAGTATTTGCAAAAGAACACCGAAAAATCAGTTAAACAAGGCAAGCCACTGAAGGGACACGGTTAGCTTAATGCTAGCGCTAGCCTGTTACATTGCAATACATAGGATTTCACTTACCACATAAACAGAGAGATGACTGATGATGGTGAATGATGGAGAAATAACTGCCTGATGATGGCGAATGATTTACAGATCTGGAGAATCACTGAGGAGCAGCTCAACTTGATTGGTAAGTACTTGTGTCTCTGCATTGTAACTTTACACAGAGCACATGCATCACAGTAATCAGACTAATATATCCGCGATTCAAAACGGCAGATTCAACAAACCGCATATTAAAAGCGGCTAGAGCTCCTAATTAAATATATATTTTTATCCATGTGCGAGCTATTGAGCTCTGTGAAACAGCCAATCAGAGCAGAGCTCATTAATATTCATGAAGCTTCCAAATAACAGAGCATTTCATTATAGGGACAAATCCTAGGGTTGTAAATGGACCTGTAAAACCATTTCTGGAGATTTTTCGCCCTTTCCTAAGCCATATACCTTCTATGTAGATATCAGAGAACAATTTAAAATATTCTCTCAATGCATTCTATGGCACCTTTAAGATTATGATGATTTATAACACACAATGAACATGTTGCATCCACTTAAATTACCATGGATTATACTTCTTATAGGTTTAACGTATAATAAGTCTAATATCTTGCCATTATAATGCTTTAAGAATACCCTTATAATGTATTATAAATGCAGGCTTCATAGAAAGTGTTACCAATATTTCTATTACAGATAAATGCTGTTCTTCTGAACTTTCTATTCATCAAAGAAACCTGAAAAAATTCTACTCAGCTGTTTTAAACATAATAATAGTAAAATTTTAAAATGATTTTTTTTTTGTACAGCAAATCAGAATATCAAAATGATTTCTGAAGGATCATGTGACTAAAAAATAGCTTTGAAATCACAGGAACAAATTACATTTTAAAATATATTCAAATAGAAACCAGTTATTTTAAATAATAAAAATATTTCACAATGTTACTGTTTTTGCTGTATTTTGGATCAAATAAATTCAGGCTTGGTGAGCAGAAGAGACATTTAAAATCTTACTATTCAAAAACTTTTGACTGGTAGTGTACATTACATATATAATGTTTTATAAAATATAAAACGCTGCATGGGGTTGTGAGAATGCCATTATTATCATTATTATGTTTGATATTAAACAGTCATTCATTACTAAAATTAAGAAGTTAGTTTGCACAAAAATGAAAATTACCCTATGATTTACTCACCCTCAAGCCATGATTTTCCTCTTTCAGACAAATACAATCTTCCAAGATTTATAATGCAAGATTTTGCTAAGAAAAGTGCATCCATCCATCATAAAAACGTTTTTGGCTTTTGGGAGATAATAAAGGCCTTCTGAAGTGAAGCGATGTGTTTGTGTAAGAAAAATATCCATATTTATAGCTTTATAAACCTTAATCTCTAGTTTCCGCTAGAGATTGTGGTTAATAAAGTTGTAAATATGGTTTTGGGCGAATGGCAAATTTATATTAAGATTGTAGTATACCATATTTATAAACAGATGACTAATGATTATTTATATATGACAAAATATAAATTCCATTTACATATGTTTTGTGTGTCTCCTTGCTTGTAAGAAGCAATGAAGTATCGCTACAGATATCCAGGATAAGTAGAACTGGAGAGGATCCAGGTTTCATAAACCTAATTAAAGAAATGTTATCAAAGGCAACAACTGCAGTGTTTCTAAACAAGATGATACTGAATTATTCCACTTCCCTCAATAGAGCTGCATAAATGCAACCTCCCTACTCTGTGAGAATGGAGCTTACCAGCGCTTCACTTTTGGCTGGTGGCCTGGTCCACAGGAGGTCTTAACAGGGGGTGATAATGGACCACAAGCTGCAATACAACAACAACACCCCCCACACACATGAAAAACAGCTTCAGCCCAGCTGGATACACACTCAGCACCAGCTGGGATTTGGTCGCGTGCCAGTTTACCATGTCTCGCACACACATTCAGTAACACAGTCTTGGGTCACTGCCCGAATACCTAGTTTGCCAGGTTGGCACTGGCGATATTTCGGCACTTGGGTGCGTTCCCAGATTAGAAGCACAGTGGCAAACTGTGATTTCTGCAGCGCTTGAGTCTCAGCCAGATAACATGATGAATGAGCACTTCAAAGCAGAGAAGTTCCTCAGGTGTGTATATTTGTGACTTTGGATACAGTGGATCATTCCCTTCTAGCAGCACTTTCAAAAGCTCATTATCATCTGGAAATGACTTGCCTCAATATGCAGTTGTGTCCCTTATACATAACTCCCAAATTATTTCTCCAAACCATGCCAACAAACCTTTTCTGATTTATAACAGGTTTTCACTCAGGGATTACTTAAAATATAAAGGGCAATAACCAAAGCATTGTAATGCTTCACCATCAGTTGAACATCCCTATTGATAAAACCTGTGTGGCTGTTGGCCAACATATGTTGTGTTGTGAACGCTGGTCTCCAACAAGGAATTTTGTCCCCATTAGGGGACAAATAAATTACAAATTAATTCCAATTGGTCAAAACATGATCATAAAGACAAGACCGTTTTAAACAACTGAGCACATCAAATACAGTAAATAAAACTGGAATGCAAAATTTTGTTAACCATATTTGATTGGCTCTATGTCCCAGAAGCCCGTTTTCACCACTGGATAAAAAAATAAAAATAAGGTTATTGCTTTTTATCTCACAATTCTGACTTTTTTCTCACAATTGTGAGTTTACATCTTGCAATTCTGACTTTTTTTCTCAGAATAAACTCACAATTGTGAGGTAAATCAGAATTTTTTCTTAGAATTTGCGAGATATAAACTCGCAAATCTGACTTTTTTTCTCAGAATTGCATGACATAAACTAACAATTGTGAGTTAAATCAGAATTTTTTTCTTAGAATTTTGCAATTCTGACTTTATAGCAGTTGTGAGGTATTAAGGTATAATTGCAAGATATAAACTCGCAAATCCTACTTTTTTCTCAGAACTGCGTGACATAAACTCACAATTGTGTTTTAAAAAGTCAGACTTGCGAGACATAAACTTGAATTCTGAGAAATAACCTTGCATTAGATATAAACTTTTATATCTAAATTCTGACTTTTTTTCCTCACAATTGCGAGTTTATATCTCACAATTGACATTTTTCACAGAATTGCGACTATTTCTCAGAATTGTGAGTTTTTGTTTTGCAATTCTGACTTCATAGCAATTGTGAGTTAAGTCAGAATTGTGAGATATAAACTCGTAAATCTAACATTTTTCTCAAAATTTGCGAGTTTATTTCTTAGAATCGTGAGTTTACATCTTGCAATTCTGACTTTATAGCAATTGTGAGTTATTAAGGAAGAATTGCAAGATATAAACTCATAATTCTGAGAAATAAACTTGCATGAGATATAAACTCACAATTCTGACTTTTTTCTCAGAATTGCAAGTTTATATCTCGCAATTGACTTTTTTCCACAGAACTGCGACTATTTCTCAGAATTGTGAGTTTATGTTTTGCAATTCTGACTTCATAGCAATTGTGATTTAAGTCAGAATTGCGAGATATAAACTTTATTTCTTAAAATTGCAAGTTTACATCTTGCAATTTGGATTTTATAGCAATTGTGTTATTAAGGTAGAATTGTGAGATGTAAACTTGCAATTCAAAGGAATTAAGTCAGAATTGCATGATATAAACTTGCAATTGTGAGTTATAAAGTTAGAATATAGATATAAGATATAGATATAGAATAGAGATATAAACTCACAAATCTGAGAAATAAACTCACAAGATATAAACTCACGATTGTGAGAAAAAGTAAGTACGTTTATATCTCACAATTGTGACTTAAAATTCTGGCTTTATAGCCATTACGAGTTATAAAGTCAGAATTGTGAGATTAAACTCGCAGATCAAACTTTTTTCCTCAGAATTGTGAGACATAAACTTGCAATTCTGGGAAACAAAATCACACTAGATATAAACTCACAAATGTGAACTTTTTTCTCAGAATTGCAAGTTTCTTTCTTAGAATTGCAAGTTTATGTCTATTAATTCTGACTTTATAGCAATTACGAGTTATAAAGTCAGAATTGTGAGATATAAACTCACATTTCTGAGGAATTAAGTCAGAATTGCGTAATATAAATGCAATTGCGAGTTATAGTCAGAAACTATACAAACGAGATATTACGAGATATAAAGTCGCAAATCTGATTTTTTCAGAGAATTGTGAGACTCGCAATTCTGAGAAACAAAATCGCACTAGATATAAACTCACAAATGTGACTTTATAGCAATTGTGAGTTTTTAAGTCAGAATTGTGAGATATAAACTTGCAATTCTGAGAACATAGTCTTTTTTCACCCTTGAAATTGTGACTTTATATTTCACAATTCTGAGAAAAAAGTCAGAATTGTGAGATATGAACTCGCAACTGCAAGAAAAAGGTCAGAATTGCGAGATACAAACTCACAATTATGAGAATTTTTTTTAGATAACTAGCAATTGTGAGTTTATATCAAGCAATTCTGAGATAAAAGTCAGAATTGCGAGTTTGTACAGAACAGTTCAATAAACAACACATTATTTTGATCATTTTATTTTTAGCTAGTTACATGCTCTGTCATAAAAAATAAAAGCCAGAGCAGATCACCACACTAGTGATGCTTTGTTCCTGACTGCATCATTATATATATATATATATATATATATATATATATATATATATATATATATTAAATAAAAATGTTAAGCAAATATTTCAGTTATTTACTCACTTGTTGCCTCTTACTTGTGTAACAATATAAGCTTTAGAAAAAGTCCTTAAAATGTACTAACTGACAGTCAGTTGTAAAAACTGAAAAATCCTACCGATGTTAGACTTTATACAAGCACTTTTGAAATGATATTTGGCCACCCAAATTTGACTTTTGTAACTGTTGTATAATGCTGTTATATAACTTTTCATTAGGCAACTTTTTCAGGACTGGTTAAAAATGTTCATTGTGCAGTTAATAAATATATCACAGTTCTTCCAATGGCATGTGCATTTAAAGTGCTTGGCATGCTTTAGTAAATATGGAGGGGAAAACTATATATGTCCACATTTGTTAATTACATCCACCCCACACAAGCCTTAATAAGACACAGGGAGCTATAATTGAGAGCATACCAATATGAAGATAAATATAATTTAGAACTGAACTTTAGTCTACAGACTAAAATGAATCATCTGTGTTGGACAAATTTTCTTTCCCTTTATTAGACTAGCTCCTTCAAGCCTGATTAAATAAATAATCATGACATTTTTATTTTTCCTGTCTATTTTATTTGCTCTTGCTCTGCGAGAGGAGCGCGAGTGGGAGAGATAGCCATTAGAGGGCCAAGAAGCCATGCAAATTAACGTCACTCACAGAGCAGCTACTTCTGCGTGTGTGTGAGTGGAAATGGAGGGTGCTGGTAAGGTAATTGCAAGAGTCTTATTAAGACAGAGGAGTGTAAAGCTGACGTGCAGGTGAAGACACTTGCAAGCACACACATAGATGTACACACACGCTTACATGAGGACGCACATGTTCTCTCCCCTCATACACAAGCAAACACACACACATGCTTGAAGAACCAGAGACACTTGATTATGAATAATTGTAGTCTCTTTTTCTCTCACATTCACACATGCTGACGGTCATGAGTGGGCCTTAGGGGAGGCTAGGAGGTGAACAGTCATTTTCAGGAAAGTGAACTCCCTACAGTAATTAGTTTAGAGAAGTACTAGCTCTTATTTAAAACTTTTTCTATTTCTCAAGAAGTTAGTTGGTATTAAAGGTCTTTCCATATATTCTGCAATTGTAAGATAAAGAAATTCTCTGGCAAATTAAAAAGGATTTGGGTTGAGGGCAAATGATGGTGTTTCTAGCATATTTGCAACATCAAGGTTGTGGGTTTGATTCCCAGGGAGTGCATGTGCTGATAAATAAGCAACTTAAATGCACTCTTGGTTATGGAAGCCAGTTTGTCTAAAAAAACTCACCCTCAAGCCATCCTAGGTGTATATGACTTTCTTCTTTCAGATGAATACAATCGGAGTTATATTAAAAAATGGCACTGAATTGTGGTCAAGATTTTGAAGTCCATCCATCATAAAAAGTACTCCACATGGTTTTGGGGGGTAAACAAAGACCTTTTGAAATGAAGCGATGCATTTGTATAAGAAAAATATTAATATTTACAACTTTATAAACCGTAATCAGTATTTACAACTTTATAAACCTGACGAATACAGCACTGCAATGGAGAGAACAAAACAAAACATCGGGCATGAATTAGAAGAACAAAACAAAGATTTGTAAAGAAAAATGTCAGTGGATTTGGATAAAAGCCAAGAGGACACTGATTTGCATTTGCTGTAAACAAAACTACGGTTTATAAAGTTGTAAATATAGACATTTTTTTTTTCATACAAATGCATTGAAACACTTAAGAAGGCCTTTATTAGGAGTTCTTAATCAAAGTTCTTTTAGGCAAGTCAGTACACTTGGTGGCCATCTTGGCAATGCACCCACACAACATAGTGGTACCATTTCTAACATGTATGTGCATTCAAGAGTAAAGAAAAGACTGGCTGGATAAACTGCAGGGCAGCTGCCATGTTGAGTGTTACAGTTTCTCCTGTGCATTTTTTTATGATAGGAGTGTAAACCCCCATTAAAATGTCTCTGCTCAGTGGTCCACCAACATCATAAGATGTTGATATTTGGATAATTACAGGTTTTGATATCAGGTGACCAAAATTTTGTACATTTCCAAAGTCAATTTGACGGAGAATACTATGGATAGCTCATGTTCCTATTTCAATATTTTTAAATAACCAAAATTCAAAGTTGATGAATAAGTAGACAAAATTAAGATGAAGCCAACTGTTTTGATTTAAACCTGATTTTCATTTCCAACCAAATTCAGTTTGTGTCCAATGTTGGAGGTTGATGTCAAACCAATGTTTGGTTGTGACGTCAACCCTATTTTCAACCAAAATTCAACGTCTTTCTAATGTTGGATATAGTAAATGTATACCAGGGTATCTCTAGGATTTGTAAACTCAAATTTAAGATTTTTCAGAGCTTTTTTAAGACCTGCACAAATAAAATTAATACTACATGAGCAGAGTAGGGCAATGGCTATACAACAAAATAAACTCTAAAATGACCCTAAAAAGCAAGATTTACAGTTCATACAGTTGGAGTCAAAAGCATTAATTATTATATTAATTTAAACAATTATCATAAATCAATTATTATATCTCCATCCAGTTAGGTTCATCAACAATTACCCCATCGACTTCAGCCAGAAATCTGGGTGTAATCTTTGACGACCAATTGACTTTTAAAGACCACATAGCTAAGACTGCTCGATCTTGCAGGTTTGCATTGCACAACATCAGAAAGAACAGGCCCTTCCTAACAGAGCATGCTACACAACTCCTCGTCCAGGCCCTGGTCATTTCCAGGCTGGACTACTGCACTGCTCTTTTAGCTGGTCTTCCAGCATGTACAATCAAACCTCTACAAATGATTCAGAATGCAGCAGCACGACTGGTCTTCAATGAGCCCAAAAAGGCCCATGTCACACCCCTCTTCATATCACTGCACTGGCTACCGGTTACAGCCCGCATCAAATTAAAGACACTGATGCTGGCATATAGGACAGCCACCGGATCATCACCTGCCTACCTCCATTCACTACTACACATCTACACTCCCTCCAGAAGTCTGAGATCCTCTAGTGAAAGACGCCTCATTGTACCACCACAGAGAGGTATTAAATCACTGTCCAGAACATTCTCGTTCAACGTTCCTGCCTGGTGGAATGATCTTCCCACCCCTATCCGGAATTCAGTCTCCTTAACAGCTTTCAAGCGACTGCTGAAAACCCATCTTTTTCGACACTATGTGACTCTATAAAAAAAAAATAAAAAAAAAAATTCTCCTCTCTTCTTGATCCTCCCTTTCTAGCCTGTTTTTCCTCTCTTTCTTGATCTTCTCCTTCTAGCCTGCACTCTTCTAACAACGCCTGATATATGGTATTTTTGAGCACTTCCTATGTTGATCTGCCTCCTTAGGATGAATCACTTGTATTCCCAATTGTAAGTCGCTTTGGATAAAAGCGTTGGCTAAATGAATAAATGTAAATGTAAATGTTATATCAATTAGATAACACATAAATATATTTTACTGTCTTAATTGTTTCGTTTTTTAGAATGCATTGTCTTATCATCGATCTACCAGTTCATATTTAAAACTTTGCGTCTTTGCAGTGTAAAAATCTGGGTCAATTTTTACATAGGTCTGAACAAAAACAGCAGATGGGCTTATTGAAAATGCATTTTCATTCTCTGCCAGCAGGATGCACTTTTGGAGCTGCAAAATATTGTGGCTTTCCTGGTAAGGGATGTATACAAAGCAGCGCAGCAAGTGCCTTTGAAACGTGCAATGCTTCACGTTATTTAATGAATTCACTAGGGCTGGGAATCAATTCCGAGGGGAATCGAGAGTCGATTTCAAAGGTTGGAACTGATGCCATCGTAGGGAATCGACTCCTCATTCAGAGCCATTTTCAGTTCAACAAAGCTTTTCTATGGGTTCCTCTCAAACGAATGGCTGCATCCTACGAAGGCTGCATATGTTGGCTGCTACGTCATCAAACGCCGATGAACCTCGACTCACGAAAATAACCTGCATGAAAAAGAGTCGGTACTTAGTCTTTTCCGTTTGAGAAGCTTTTAACACTCCAAAGATAAAGAAAAAGAAACCGCATCACATGACCCCTTAATAGAAAATAGATCACAACGTGATCAAGGGTCTTGATCTTATTTCCATCTTAAGTGCTATTTTTTTAACCTTTCTATCAGCCAATGATAATTCTGACTCGATTCCAAAAAATTTCTGAATCGAACAACCCTAAAAAATCATAGCTTTTTTAAGTTTAAAGGGTTACTCCACCCTAAAATGAAAATTTTGTCAATAATCACTTACCCCCATGTTGTTCCAAACCCATAAAAGCTTTGTCTTCGGAACACAATTTAAGATATTTTGAATCAAAGCCGGTAGCTTTTTGAAGTAAATAGCACTGTCAAGGCCCAGAAAAGAATGAAAGACGTCATTAAAATAGTCCATCTGCCATCAGTGGTTCAACCATAATTTTACGAAGCTACGAGAATACTTTTAGTACGCAAAGAAAACAAAAAATTACGATTTTATTCAACAATTTGTCTCCTCTGTGTCACCGTAGCACCATTTTGGACAGTATCCCCTGGACGCAAACAGCATACGCTGTTCTCTGTCAGTCGCAACACATGGATATGTTTTCTACGTTTATTTACATTTTGATTCAAAGGAAAACAGCATATCCGTGTTACGCAGCTGACAGAGAACAGTGTACGCTGTTTGCTTCCAGGGGATACTCTCCAAAATGGAGCTACAGTGAAGTAATTAATGACAAAATTTTCATTTTAGGGTGGAGTAACCCTTTAATCGTCACATTAAGTCACGTCGCAACTCTTGTCTTTCCCTCCCCAGATTTAAGACCTCTTGAAATCATAATTAAGTGTTTCTTGTTGTCACGTGTGGTCGAGGGAAGGGCAAGCAGAGGATCCAAATGCAGCAGAAGTTTATTTAAACAAAACATAAATCCAGGCATGGACACAGGGCAAATGACGAGGCAGACCATAGGCACACAAAACAGCCATACAGGAGAAACACCAGACAAAGAACCATGACAAACACAGGTGTTTAAATAGACAGGATAATGAGGTAACGGGGAGGAGCTAAATCAATCACCATGGAGTCCACAAAACCATGACAGGAAAACATAGACCAAAAGCATGACACTTGTAACATTTAAGATTTTTTTATAGCCTTACATTTTACTAACTGTAAGACTTTTTAAGGACTTATACTCATTGTTAGACTCATTGTTTTTCAGACTAAACAATTTTTTGTCACTTACAGCTGTCACTTCGTCAGATTATGTGATTTAGACTCTCAAATCTTAAAATTCCATCTAGCAGGACCAGTACCATTGTCTCTTTTTTGTTTCAGCATGTTTGAAAGCATGGTGCTTCTGTGCTCCTTTTGGCCAGTGTCACAGATATGACTGAACTCGTGGACAACCAAAAAAAAAAAATTTTGTTCGACAAAATGTAAAAATAGTACATTCTTAAAAATAAAGGTGCTTCACGGTGCCATAGAAGAACCTTTTTCTCTAAATGGTTCCATAAAGAATCTTTAACATCTGAAGAACCTTTCTGTTTCACAAAAGTTTCTTTGTGGCGAAAGAAGGTTCTTCCGATTATAAAAAGATAAGAAAGAGATGGTTCTTTAAAGAACGTTTGACTGAATAATTCTTTGTGAAAACCAAAAATGGTTCTTCTATGGCATCGCTTGAAGAACCCTTTAAAGCACCTTTATTTTTAAAAGTGTAGACTGTAAAATGGGAAGAGTCACATGATGCAAAAGCATGCACAAAACAGACAGACATCAGTATCAGAAGTGTCTCCACAGTGTCCATGTGTCTGTAAGACATGGAAAACGTAGATTGATTCAAACATCAGTCATTTGCTAATGGGATATCCGGAAACACTTTGGTTTGATATGACATTGAGTGCTTACTGTCTTCCTGTTTCCACACACACACAGTCTTCACTCTTCTCTCATAACCCTCTTCTCCTTCCTTATTTCTAAAACTGCACGTCAGAGTAAGTTTTGTTCAGTTATGTGAACATTTGTGTGCACATTAAAGGGTTAAAACAAATGTTGATCTAATCATCTAACTAATGCTCCAGTGAGCTGTACAATTTCCTCGTCTTTTCCTATGCCTGTAAAACTGACACTCATGACGAGTTGGAAAAAAGAAAGGAGGAAAAAAAGAGGAGAGAAGTGAGCTGACAGGCAAAAGACCCTCTCATCCAGCTGTCTGACCCCCCTCCTTGCTCTCTCTCTCCGTCTCTCCCAGAGGGTTTGTCCTTCTGGTCTCGTCCATGATGAATGGACCTGTCGAAAGAAACTCATCCTAGACCCAATTAGAGACAGAGAGAGGAAGAGAGACAGAAAGAGAGAGAGAAAAAGGGCTGGGGGAGAATGAGCAAGAGTAAGAGAGAGTGACAGCGAGAGAGAAAGAATCCCAAACACAAGTAAGCTATGCAGGCAAGAGCTGTATTATTTTAGACTATTCACACTTTTATAGCAGAGTTTCCATAGTGTTTGCTACACTGCATTAGACTGCTAGTCTGAATTCATTTTTACACACATGCACAGACACATCCCAGACAGACATATCCCATACAGCAATGGACCACAATAACCTTGGTTTCTGCCAAAATACCATACAGTTATAAAAGCTTGGTTTTCAAACTTATTGATGCCAAAGACCACCAAAACCACCACAATCTCCTCCATTACATAAGGACAGCTATATATTTTCATGCAACATTTCTTAAATTACTAATTAAGTCAGTTAGGTCTCTCAGGAAACAACTCTGAAACCATTTAAAATATTTATAATGGATATTAAACAAGCAATAAATTAATGAATATATATTTTTGCATTTTTAGAAAATGAAATAAAATACTCAATAAAATGTATTAATTCATATATTTTACCTTTAGACATCCCAAGATTTTGTCTGAGTTAACTTATGGGAACAATTTCCTCAAAGTATAGCTAAATAAAGCCAGACACACACACTCTCTTGCACACATCGGGCACCTGAAATAGCCACCGGGAGCATTTTGTACAGGAGTGAATAGAGGATTTTTCCTTGATGCTTCTCAATTTCCTCTGGGCTTTTGTTGTTTTGGTGTGTTTGTTTCCTGCTTACAAGTGGAGACTGTGTGAGTGTGTGTGAGTATTAGTGTTCTGTAGCTCAAAGGCACACACAAACACACACACAGCCCTGAAAGAGGTCTTAGGACTTTAACCTTGTCGGTTTAAGCTGTAATGTTACTGACAAGGAGAGAACAGGAAGTGTGTGTGTGTGTGTGTGTGTGTGTGTGTGTGTGTGTGTGTGTGTGTGTGTGTGTGTGTGTGTGTGTGTGTGTGTGTGTGTGTGTGTGTGTGTGTGTGTGTGTGTGAAAGAGAGAGAGAGAGAGAGAGAGAGACAGACAGACAGACAGAAAGAAACAGAAAGAATATGACCCAAAGAATCGGAAGGGGATTAAAAGATGTCTTTTTTAACACATTAAAAATGATTCTTACTTGTATGATAAAACAAAAGGATGAATACATGTAAAATCCTTTAATACTGTTAAATTTATGTATTAAAAAAAACAGTGAATGGTAAAAAAAAAAAACATGTTTTAGAAGTTATGGGATGGCTTTTTTGTTGTCTATAAATTTCACAATCTACATATTATTGTATAGTAATATTCTGATGTGAAATCATGTACTACATGAGATTTATTTTACCATCAATTGGCCTATATAATAGGTGAGAATGTGTAAATAAATTGTTCTATACTATATATTTTCTCTAGTAGTGTAAACTTTTTTTAACAATATTTTTAAAAGAAGCCAATTTCCGACATTGAATAAAAAATAAAAATAGGTTATTGAGACTTTTTTGTCTTGCAATTGCAAGTTTATATCTCGCAATTGTGACTTTTTTCTCACAACTGAGATTTTTTTTATCTCACAATTCTAACTTTTTCTCGCAATTGCGAGTTTATATCATGCAATTCTGACTTTTTTTTCTCACAATTGTGAGCTTATATCACACAATTCTGACTTTTTGTCTTGCAATTGTGACTTTTTATCATAATTCACTTTTTTTTTCTCAATTGCGAGTTTATATTTCGAAATTCTGACTTTTTTCTTGCAATTGCCAGTTTATATCTTGCAATTGTGACTTTTTCTCATAATTCTGACTTTTTTCTCGCCATTGTGAGTTTATATCTTGCAATTCTGATTTTTTTTCTTGCAATTCTGACTTTATAACTCACAATTGCAAATTTATATCTCGCAATTCTGACTTTTTTCTCGCAATTGCGAGTTTATATCTCGTAATTCTGGCTTTTTTCTCGCAATTGTAACTTTTTCTCACAATTCTGACTTTTTCTTGCAATAGCAAGATTATATTGCGCAAATCTGACATTTTTTCTTGCAATTTTGAGTTTATATCATGCAATTCTGAATTCTTTTCTTGCAATTGTCAGTTAATATCACGGAATTCTGACTTTTTTTCTCGCAATTGCGACTTTTCCACTCATAATTCAGACTTTTTGTCTCGCAATTATGACTTTCTTTCTCGTAATTCTGAGTTTTGATTCTCACAATTCTGCCTTTTTTCTCACAATTAAGAGTTTATATATCTTGCAATTCTGACTTTCTTTCTTGTAATTCTGAGTTTGTATCTCACAATTTGCCTTTTTTTTCTCGCAGTTGTGAGCTTATATCTCGCAATTCTGACTTTTTTCTCGCAATTCTGGCTTTTTCTCACAATTGTGACTTTTTCTTGTAATTGCAAGTTTATATCATGCAATTCTGACTTTATAACTCTCAGTTGTGATTTTATCTCACAACTTTGTTTCTCGTAATTCTGAGTTTGTATCTCACAATTCTGCCTTTTTTCTCACAATTAGGAGTTTATATCTCGCAATTCTGACTTTCTTGTAATTCTGAGTTTGTATCTCACAATTCTGTCTTTTTTTCTCACAATTGTGAGTTTAAATGTTGTGATTCTGACTTTTTTCTCGCAGTTGTTTGTCTCACAATTCTGCCTTTTTCCCACAATTCAGACTTTTCCTCGCAGTTGCATATCACGCATTCTACCTTCTTTCTGATTATAACTCGCAATTGCAAGTTTATATCTCACAATTCTGACTTTTTTTCTTGCAACTGCGAGTTTATATCACGCAAAATTATACTGAATATGGTAAGATAACAGTGAACAGGTTTTTACTCTACAGTCGTGGCCAAAAGTTTTGAGAATGACACAAAGATTAGTTTTCACAAAGTTTGCTGCTAAACTGCTTTTAGATATTTGTTTCAGTTGTTTCTGTGATTACAAGCACTTCATACGTTTCAAAGGCTTTTATCGACAATTACATGACATTTATGCAAAGAGTCAGTATTTGCAGTGTTGGCCCTTCTTTTTCAGGACCTCTGCAATTCGACTGGGCATGCTCTCAATCAACTTCTGGGCCAAATCCTGACTGATAGCAACCCATTCTTTCATAATCACTTCTTGGAGTTTGTCAGAATGAGTGGGTTTTTGTTTGTCCACCCGCCTCTTGAGGATTGACCAAGTTTTCAATGGGATTAAGATCTGGAGAGTTTCCAGGCCATGGACCCAAAATTTCAATGTTTTGGTCCCCGAGCCACTTAGTTATCACTTTTGCCTTATGGCACGGTGCTCCATCGTGCTGGAAAATGCATTGTTCTTCACCAAACTGTTGTTGGATTGTTGGAAGAAGTTGCTGTTGGAGGGTGTTTTGGTACCATTCTTTATTCATGGCTGTGTTTTTTGGGCAAAATCGTGAGTGAGCCCACTCCCTTGGATGAGAAGCAACCCCACACATGAATGGTCTCAGGATGCTTAACTGTTTGCATGACACAGGACTGATGGTAGCGCTCACCTTTTCTTCTCCGGACAAGCCTTTTTCCAGATGCCCCAAACAATCGGAAAGAGTCTTCGTCGGAGAATATGACTTTGCCCCAGTCCTCAGCAGTCCATTCGCCATACTTTTTGCAGAAGATCAATCTGTCCCTGATGTTTTTTTTTGGAGAGAAGTGGCTTCTTTGCTGCCCTTCTTGACACCAGGCCATCTTCCAAAAGTCTTGGCCTCACTGTGCGTGCAGATGCGCTCACACCTGCCTGCTGCCATTCCTGAGCAAGCTCTGCACTGGTGGCACTCCGATCCCGCAGCTGAATCCTCTTTAGGAAACGATCCTGGCGTTTGCTGGACTTTCTTGGACACCCTGAAGCCTTCTTGAAGTTCCTTGAAGTTCTTGATGATCCTATAAATTGTTGATTTAGGTGCAATCTTAGTAGCCACAATATCCTTGCCTGTGAAGCCATTTTTATGCAATGCAATGATGGCTGCACGTATTTCTTTGCAGGTCACCATGGTTAACAATGGAAGAACAATGATTTCAAGCATCACCCTCCTTTTAACATGTCAAGTCTGCCATTCTTACCCAATCAGCCTGACATAATGATCTCCAGCCTTGTGCTCATCAACATTCTCACCTGAGTTAACAAGACGATTACTGAAATGATCTCAGCAGGTCCTTTAATGACAGCAATGAAATGCAGTGGAAAGTTTTTTTCGGGATTAAGTTCATTTTCATGGCAAAGAAGGACTATGCAATTCATCTGATCACTCTTCATAACATTCTGGAGTATATGCAAATTGCTATTATAAAAACTTAAGCAGCAACTTTTCCAATTTCCAATATTTATGTAATTCTCAAAACTTTTGGCCACGACTGTAGTATTGTAATAAAGTAAACTAAACTTATAAACATTTTATGCATATGTGGACTGAGAACTTCAACAATCACCTGAGGAGTGCAGCCACTAAACAAATACATCAAGTTAGAGTGAGATAAAACCTGGATATTATACAACAAGGACAGATGGAGAGAGAAGAGTGAAGATTAGGGATGAGGCCAGACAAATAATGAAAGAGTAAAAATGGCTGAGATACTGAAGGGGGAAAGAGAGGGGAAGTAAGACAAGTGATTCAATGAACAGACAAAATATATATATATATATATATAAAATATAAAAAAATATATATATATAAAAACAGGGATGAAAAGATAGAGAAAGATGAGAGGAATGGAAAACAGACCAAGAAGAGATGGTGGCGATGAATGTGGAAAGTAAAATTGAAGATAGACAGTCCAGAGGAAGTGATCAGACACCGAAGAAAGGAGAAACAGACTGGAAGAGAGGGTGAGAATGAGAGTCGGAGGGGGTCAGACACAAGGAGGGAGAGAAAGAGAGAGAGGAGAAAGAGAGGATGACAGCACAATTAGGGATTTTAATTCTCTGCTTGACTGAGTAAGTCCAGTCTACATGATAATGAGCCGTTTCAATGTAATAAATCTTTATGATACACTGACACACACACAGTCTCCGCATAGCACCCACCAAGTTTACATTGATCATTTCTTTTCACAAATATTCTGTGCATTTTTATACAAAAGTAAAAAGACTTGTTAAAACTTGTTGGAAGTTTCACAGGCATCAAATTTCATGGTCATATCATACATTATTCATTATTTTTGTAAAGTCAGAATTTCCACCATCTCTTTTAACCGGAAGTTAAAAACAACGACAATAATGCAGAGAATAGTGACTAGTGACATGTCCAGATGCCGGTAAATGATTCTTTTCAGTGATTGAATCAAGATCATAATTCAGGATGTTTTTCAGTCATTATTTCATATTACTTTGGTTGTGTGATAACAGAAACACTAAAATATAACAATGGAAACAGTTTTGTTGAGAACTTGGCTGCATCAAATTACAGTATGTGGGCACCGAGAGGCAAATGTAATCGTACAATGTACATTTTGCATGTTCAGAAGAAGTGAGCTGCCCTGTCCTGCAAATAATATTAACAGGCTTGTGTAAGTAAATTGCTCAGTGCAAAGAAAGATAAGTAATGGGAACCTGGTATTTTGATGTTCTTTTTTTCCATGTGTCGAATAAACATGAACAAGTTATTTGAAAAAACATCTATGACCTTTGAAACATGTCTAGTCTTCATGCTCTATGTCGAGTATGGTTTCACTAATAATAAACATATATTTGCTTAAAACATCCATATTTGTCCATGCCAGTGTTGATTAGAGTATTAAAACTTTAAAAAGTATTAATTTAAGGTACATTTAGAACAGATAAAAATGTGTGATTAATCGCGAGTTAACTCATGACAACCATGCGATTAATCGCGATTAAAAAATTTTTAATCGATTGACAGCCCTAATTTAAAGTTAATACATTTTGAATAGAGTAAGTTGTAACCTTATTATAAATGTGTAATTTTAAATATACTGCTGTTCAAAGGTTTGGGATCAGTAAGACTTGTAATGTTTATTAAAGAAGTCTCATATGCTCATCAAGGCTGCATTTATTTGAAAAATAAATGTACAGCAAAAATACAGCAAAAAACAGTAATATTGCAAAATGTCATTGCAATATAAAATAATGTTTTTTAGATTAATTTTTCTATAAAATATAATTCATTCCGGTGATGCAAAGCTGAATTTTCATAAGCTGTTACTCCAGTCTTATATGTCACATAATCCTTCAGAATTCATTCTAATATGCTGATTTATTATTAGAATGATCAATGTTGGAAACAGTTGTGCTGCCAAATTCTTTGATGAATAACAAGTTAAACAGAACAGCATTTATTTAAAATATAAATCTTTTCTAACAATGTAAATCTATCACTTTTTATTAATTCAACACATCATTGGTGAATAAAAGTATTAATTTCTTTCAAAAAAGAAAAATTATAAATGTACTGACCCCAAACTTTTGAACAGTAGTGTATATTGTTAGCAAACCTTTTTATTTTAAATAAACATTGTTCTTTTTAAAGGGATAGTTCACCCAAAATTTTTAATTTGATGTTTATTTGCTTACCCCTTGGGCATCCAAGATGTAGGTGACTTTGTTTCTTCAGCAGAACACAAACAAAGATTTTTAACTAAAACCGGTGCAGTCTGCCAGCCATATAATGGCAGTGGATGGGCACCAGACCTTTAAAAGTAAAAAAAAAAAAAACATGCACAGACAAATCCAAATTACACCCTGCGGCTTGTGACGATACATTGATGTCCTAAAACACGAAACGATCGGTTTTTGCGAGAAACGGAACAGTATTTATATTATTTTTAACCTTTGATACACAGTTTCTGTCTTGGATGCCCTGGGGGTAAGCAGATAAACATCAAATTTTCATTTTTGGGTGAACTATCCCTTTAACCTTTTATTGATCAAAGAATCCTGAAAGAATACCGAACATCACAGATTTCCAGCACTGGCAATAAATCAGCATATTAGAATGAATTTTGAAGGATCATGTGTGTCACGTGAAAAGCAAGGGATCTGGGTCCAAATGCGGGGGAAGAGAATTTATTAAATAACAATAAACACAAATAAACAAACAAACCAAAGGCCAACACGGCACACACGACAGGGTCTTGACAGGAGCAGGATACACAAACACTGAAGACAGGAACAGGAAATAATGCAGACTCACAGAGTGGGGGCAAGAGTGGAGATTATAAAGTCTGAGGTGATAGTGAACAGCTGTGGAGGAAACGAGTGACAATCAAAGACAGGTGTACACAATCAGGGAAGTGCAGTGCAAGGGGAACGGAACAGCGCTCTCAGGTGGCTGAGGGAAAAGCTGCAGCCCAGAGTCATGACAATGTGACACTGAATACTGGAGTAATGATTCTGAAAATTCAACTTTAATTACAGATATAAATTACATTTTAATGTATATTAATATAGAAAAACATTGTTTTACATCGTAATAATATTTCACAATATTAATTTTTTTTTCTGTATTT
This sequence comes from Garra rufa, assembly GCF_049309525.1. NCBI lineage: Eukaryota > Metazoa > Chordata > Actinopteri > Cypriniformes > Cyprinidae > Garra > Garra rufa. The sequence goes on along the minus strand of NC_133366.1, from coordinate 36,438,909 downwards.
TTGATCAAATGAACACAGCCTCGATGAGCAAAAGAAACTTCTTTAAAAAACATTAAAAATCTTACTGATCCCAAACGTTTGAATGGTAGTGTATATTTAAATACATGACATACAAGTTTCAAAAGAAATGGCATTATAGTATACTTTAGTTTACCATAAATACTTGTCAGTACATATGGCAGTACCATATTTAAAAAAAAAAAAAGAAGTAATTTTTTAAGTACTTTTAAATGCAATTTAAAGTCAAAAAAGCCCTCTGAAGCAGCTAAATAGATTAACAAATTTAAACTATTACATTTTCATTTAATTGCAAGTAACACACAATTAAGTATCTGAAAGCACTACATTTGATTCACATTTAAGCATATTCTTTTAATTATTTATGTAAAGTGTAACACTTTTTTAAAGTACACTAAAGTGTGCTTTTTTTCCAAAGGGTATCCTACCTCTAAACTCAATGTGATGGAACAGGTGAATGTTATTTGCTCATATATTCATCTATTTGCTGTTATTAGCCATCATGGAACTACAGAAAGCTTAGTTTTCATATTTTTTAAGTTTTGACAAAAATGTATTTCTTCATGATATTACCCATTTAATCCCATTAAAGGAGACCTATTATGCCCCTTTTTACAATTTGTAAATATGTAAGTCTCAGGTGTCCCCAGAGAGTGAAGTTTCTGTGAAGTTTCAGCTCAAAATTGCCCCCCACAGATCATTTATTATATCATTTTGAAAACTAAAAATTAAATAATTTTGAATATTTTGAGTGGAAGCATGCATGTGTTTTCATGCATGACTCTTTAAATACAAATGAGCTGCTGCTCTCTGCCCACTTTTCCACAATAGTGCTCTGCCTTTATAGATCATACCTCAGATACTCTGCCAAAAAAACATCTGTTTAGTTTTGATTATCATGTCTATTCCGCTGAATTTTTTGAACAATATTAGTTTAAACTCCTAATATAGGGTTAGAAGTTCTCGTTCATGTCTTATTACACTTAAAATGTCTAATACACATGTTTATGTAAAAAAAAAAACAGAATTTACAAAAACAGTCGGTTATGTCTGTGAAGATAAACAGCTGGGAAAGAAATTGCATGTTTATGTTAGACCTGTGTGGCAGCAGTGTAATATAAAGTAAATAAATGAATAAACCCACTGCTCTCTTGTCTCCTCTGAGGCTAGGACTCTAAACAGTGTTCACTTGAACATTTGCCATGGTGTTAGAACTGGTACACCGTTGTCACTTGCAAAAACAAAATATTACAGCCCCAAGATAATAGGTCTCTTTGCCAGCAAAAAGACTTCATATCCCTTGATGTCTGACATTATTTAAAGCAATTCCTAAATCCTGCACTAACAGCTGTTTTACAAATGTACAAAGAGCATGTTATTGTCCTGCAGTGCTGGCATATTTGCCAATAGTTTCCTCAAGCTGAAAAGACATTTCGGCATGAGAATCAAGCTCTTCATTTGTTCTTCAACCACTGGAACCAGTCGTCCGTTAACAAAACAACACAGCGAATAATTTTTCCCATCGGAGACATCACACGCCGCCATCTACTGTACATGCCCATTAGCTCTGGGTCTCTGTGTGTGTGTGTGTGTGTGTGTGTGTGTGTGTGTGTGTGTATGATGGAAACCCACATCTCTAGAATATGAAGTCCCCTAATGAACAGGCGTCCGACTGCAAGCGGCATCAATGGAAAGCAAAATTCGTTAAAACTGAAGGAGGTAATTGGAAAGTGAGCTGTCACAGTGCAGCCGCCTTCGGAATCTGTCAGATTTGTAATGAAGAGAAACATGACTGCCTTCGTTGACCCAAGAAAACACACAAAGACAAGCAGACGAAGGGATAAACACATGTTCACCTCATTATGTTTTGTTTCTCAATGGTGTATAAGAGATAGTAGTGCTGGAAAAGACTTGGGGTCATGTGTTAGCAGCATACTCTTTAGGGTACATGCACTAAAATTAGGTGAATTTGATTTCACATCAAGCCCATTTAAGACAGGTCAGATTTGTATGTATTTTAAAGCAGTCAGAACACAAATTAAGATATTTTTGATGAAATCCAAGAGCTTTCTGACCTTGCATAGACAGCAATGCGACTATCATGTTTAAGGCCCAGAGAGGTAGTAAGGACGTCATTGTGGAACTCTCATGAATGCACGTCAAAGACTGACATGAAAGAGAAGAAATTGTTAAATAAAGTCATTATTTTTGTTTTCTTTGCACACAAAAAGTGTCCTCGTGAGGGTGTGTGGAGAAACAGAAAACCGGCTTAAGGAGATGTGAGAGAGATGACAGCGAGCGTCTGTTCCTGCAGCTGGCCCTTGCCCCCCCTCTATAAAACGCACAGCAGGAGTCATTATCAGTAGGGGGGGGTGAGTTCATCCCCATATTACCACCTTACCCCCCCATTAACCATCCACCTCCCCAGCAGCACACACACTTCATGTGATGTTAACTATGTAAGCACTCATATCTGTCACACTAATAGCTATTGTTATGCTGATACGCACAGTAGGACTGACACACAGGTTGCTCCCACTTCAATCATAATAGACCAGTTAAAGCAAGATAATACATGATCTTACCAGCATGTGACATATTGGTTTTACAGACCTGCACATACTATAAAATGGTGGGAGGGGTTTACATCAAATTTCAGCTAATCAACTTTATTAAATTAAAATTACACAGTCAGTTTGACAGAATAAAGGGAGTTTTTTTCCTTCTAAAAGGCTACAGTTTTGTCTTATTCACATACAGTTGAGGTCAAAAGTTTACATACACCTTGAAGAATCTGCAAAATGTTAAATATTTTACCAAAATAACAGGGACCATACAAAATGCATTCTCTTTTTTTATTTAGTACTGACCTGAATAAGATATTTCACATAACAGATGTTTACATATAGCCCACAAGAGAAAAGTTTAATTTATAAAAATGACCCTGTCCTGTTTATATACATTTGTTTCCTAATACTGTGTTGTTACCTGAATGATCCACAGCAGTGTTTTTTTTTTTTTTTTTTGTGATAGTTCATGAGTCCCTTGTTTGTCCTGAACAGTTCTGTAAAATCTGTCAAGTCTCATAAATTCTTTGGTTTTTCAGCGTTTTTGTGTATTTAAACCCTTTCCAAAAATTACTGCATGATTTTGAGATCCATCTTTTTACAAGGAGGACAACTGAGGGACTCATGTAACTACTTCATGTATTACAGAAGGTTTAAACGCTCACTGATGCTTCAGAAGGAAACACAATGCATTAAGAGCCGGGGGATGAAAACATTTTGAATCTGAAGATCATAATTTAACTTATTTTGTCTTCTGGGAAACATGTAAGTATCTTCTGTAGCTTCTGAAGCGCAGTACTTAATGAAAAAAAAAAAAAAAAATCTACACATCTTCATTCTGTTCAGAAGTTTACACCCCTGGCTACTGATGCATCACTTTTCCTTCTGGAGCATGAGTGAGCAATTGAACCTTCTGTAATAGTTGCATATGAGTCCCTCAGTTGTCCTCGATGTGAAAAGACAGATCTCAAATTCATACAGTCATTGTTGGAAAGGGTTCAGTTACACAAAAATGCTGAAAAACCAAAGAATTTGTGGGACCTGAAGGATTTTTCTGAAGAACAGCGGGTGTTCAGGACTGTTCAGGACAAACACAGGATACTGGTGAACAACTATCACTAAAAGAAACACAGCTGTGGATCATTCAGGTAACAACACAGTATTAAAAATCAAGTGTAAACTTTTGAATGGGGTCATTTTTATAAATTCAACTATTATTTTCTTTTGTGGATTATATGTAAACATATTTTATTTTAAATATCTTATTCAGATCAGTAGGCTACTAAATCCCTATTATTTTGCAGATTCTGCAAGGTGTATGTACACTTTTGACCTCAACTGTATACAGTATATGTCATTGTTTGAGCAAATCTGTCTTGGATGGTTAAAGGGATAGTTCATTCAAAAATAAAAGTTCTTTCATTAATTACTCACCCTCATGTCGTTACAAACCCGCATCCATCTTCGAAACCCAAATTTGGATATTTTTGATGAAATCCAGGAGCTCTCTGAACCTCCATAGACAGCAAGGGTCCTGCCATGGTCAAGGTAGAGAAACATATTAAGGATGTTGTTAAAACAGTTCATGTGACATTAGTGGTTCAACCATAATTTTATGAAGTTATGACAATACTTTTTGCGTGCATTATTGAGAGTACCATGACACTTGTGTGCGCTGTTCCTGATGTAGAACATGAATGCTCTGCACCTTGTTTACGAGCAGAGGAATGCACACGAATGCGTTGTAGTACTCTCAATAATGGCAGCATTATTATAGACTGTCCTGGGAGAGAAGAAATCATTGAATAAAGTCATATCACAACTGCATCACATCTAGGTGTCTGAGGTTATGTTACAACTGCTATGCAATTTACAAGCTGTTTTATTTACAGTCTTCGAAACACTGATTTATCGATTACGAGACATTCAAAGATGATTGATTCACATGCTGCTTAAACTGAGGCGAATACAGTGATCTCACCGCATTAAAGAGAGGGTGAACAAATTTACTGTTTGTATTTCATGATAAAATGTACAGAATTTAAAGGCTACGATTTGCGTTACATTAAAAGTAACAAAACGCTCATTGCGCTACAAATAATAAATAAACTTGAAGCCGCCAAGTATTATTACCAAGCATTTAAACCATCAATAAAACAGCTTGTGAATAGTCATGTAATGTGATTCACGTCAGAAAAGACAACAATAAGAAGCGTTGGAGGCCACATGCACTGATATGAAATCAAATTTACCTCATTTTAAGCCCATTTAAGGGAGACATGGAGTAATTAATAAATCTAGATTTTAAGTATTTTAAAGCAGTCAGAACACAAATTAAGATTTTTTTAATGAAATCCAAGAGCTTTCTGACCCTGCATAGACAGCAATGCAACTGACAAGTTCAAGGCCCAGAAAGGTAGTAAGGACATTCTTAAAATAGTTCATGTGACATCAGTGATTAAACCTTAATTTTAATTTTATAAAGTACGAGAATACTTTTTGTGCAAAACTAAAATAAAAATAACTTTATTCAATATTAACGTTATAACATTATACTGTTTGGGGGGCCCTACAAATGTTTTTTGCATATGGGCGCGGAGCATAAATTTGTCATAAAGTGTTTAAATCAAGACAACAACAACACAATAATCTAAGTTTCAGCTCTGAGTTTATTGCATTTCAACAAATATCAATTAATGTATTTAGAACTCCTTGGTCATTTAGTTTCCTCATTACTTTAAATATGTATTTGATTTCTATCTATTCATAAATATGGTTTATAGATGGTGTTAACACTAGCTGCGTTTCCATTACCCTTTAAATTGCGCAAATTGAAAAAGTCTTTATTTAGTTTTGGGGGTGCACTATAACACGCTCTCATGCTTGGTGGTTCGAAAAACGCATTATTTTTCACATAATTTAGATTATTACAATAGCTTTCACCCCAGGCTGGCACAAATAACTCGATTAGTTCCGGGTTCGATGAAGGTCCGCCTTCCGAAAAACGAAATGTGTTGTGATGTGGGTTAGAAGTCCCACTGCGTTGCAATTGGCGAACAGCTTAGACGGCGTTTCAGTACTGCCACGCCTCCTCCCAAAGCAGCGAGTTCCGTGTACAACTGCACAAACCAGATTAAAGTGATTCTTACATTTTAAATATGAATATTTTTCTTACAAAAACACATCAGATCGCTAAGGGAGCCTTTTACTGACCCTCCCGGAGCCATGTGAGGCACTTTTTATTATGGAAAGAAACACTTGTCTATGCCATTCAGTCTATGCCATTTTAAAGCTAGGGAGTGCCAGGATAATTTTTAATATAACTCCGATTGTATTCGTCTGAAAGAAGGAAGTCATATACACCTAGGATGAATGGAGGGTGAGTAAATAATAAGCTACAGTAGTGTTGGTCCTAGGGCTGGGTAAAAAATATTGATTCTCCGATTTTAATCGATCTTCAGTTTAACGCCCCGAATCGATTCTTAAGGCGCGTGCTTCACCTAAGAGGATATGAATATTCACCTCTCCTCCTGAAGGTGTCACCATCAGCTGCTTTTTTGCAGAAAAATCTGGTGATCAAAAATGATTAGGCTGTAGTTAAGAACTGTTAGCTTTATGGACAGTTAGAATGTTTTGTATACGCAGACAAGGGCTTTATGATGGGCCTGTTTTCAACGTTTTGAATTTAGAAAAATATTTTATTTCTTAAACATGTTTGAAGATATTAATAGATTTCACTGTTGCACATTTGCAGTCTTTTTATTTTTTTACAGTAATGTGCATTTTGCAGTTTGTTTACATGGTGTACAATGGATGCACATATTTATGACGTCTTGTTACAGTGTTCATTTAAAACAAAAGTTGTTTAAAATAAACAACTGTGTGCACCCTATTATTAATGTAGATGTGCATTTCAGTAATAAACTTAAGTGCAGAGTTTCAGTTACCAGCATTTATATCAAAATAAGGATCCCATGTCTGCAAAACTAACATTTTAAATGAAATATTGATAGCTAATCGATATTGAATCGAATCGAATCGAAATCGAATCGAAACCATAAAAATAAGAATCGAATCGAATCGCCGAATTGGTCACAATACCCAGCCCTAGTTGGTCCTATCGTCAGCCTGCGAGATCTCCGATACATGATATTATCATTATTGTGCTAATTTATTGAATTATTTACATGCCCGAAACCAGCTCCAGCATAAGGCTAGTGAAGATATTTACACTGTATTATGAATAAATCTCCTACCACACACTGCACACGTCTATGGCGTGGCTCCGACAATCGTCACTCTAGTCCAGGGGTGCCCAACCCTGTTCCTGGAGATCTACCTACCTGCAGACTTTAGTTCCAGCCCTGCTCCAACACAGCTGTTTGTAATTATCAAGTGCTACCTATGAGATTAATCAGCTGGTTCAGGTGTGTTTGATTAGGGTTGGAGCTGAACTTTGTAGGATGGTAGATCTCCAGGAACAGGGTTGGGCACCCCTGCCCTAGTCAATGCTTGTGTTTAAATCAGCCACGGCTCTGCATGTATTTCAAACCTTCATACCGCACACGTCAACAGCGCGGCTCCAGCATGGCTACCGGAGCATTTTGCAGACACTTTAATCAATGCTTGCATTTATACGAGCCGCCTTGTGACTCGCTGAAGCATCCCAGAAGTGGCTGTCCATGCTTCATCGTTAAAGTTAGGCGAATCCCCTCCCCACCCGCCAACGATTCGAATTTTCGTAGGTGGGAATTATTTGAATGATATTCTAATGGACCGCATTGTGACATCAAAGTATCCAGAAAACATACGCTGTAGTCCTTTGGAGTGGACTTTGAGATTTGTAACTTTGTAGATGTTTTTTATGCCCAAACATACACACCACACACTGGCTAATTCAAAAAGTGAAAAAGCATAATAGGACCCCTTTAAACATAGCCAAAATCCGTTGCCATGACTTATCGCGTGAGGAACAAATTATGTATCAGTAGCATAACATCGGTTAATGGAAACGCCGTCATTTGGCAATACTTTTTAATCGACATTTTTAAAATAGCGCCAAAGTTTTGCGCAAATGTGTAATGAAAACGCGCCTAGTGATTAACAACTATTACTAATGAAGGTCCGGTGGGGTTGCTATAAATTAAACCTTATTTTAGTTAGAGAGAATAACCCTGTCCTCCTGTTGTCAATGACCGTGTCACACCCCCCACCACACCGATCATTTATAACTCTAACCAGGGAACTATACCGACTTTAGGTGTTTTTACATACCACAATTGTCTGCACGTAAAGCGCGGTGCAAACTCATGCTAGTCAGGTAAAAAAATACCACGGATTTACCACAGAGAAACGTGTCAACAATACATTATTTGCTGAACTTCAACTCTGAACTTACCAAGAGTTATTTAAGCCTCATTAGAACGCTTCTGTCCAGGCCGCTATGAGCGCACATACCGCACGTCTACATTTGAAATAACGAACTTGAGTGCGCAAAAGACGCTACATGTGAACGGTCCCTAAGTCATCTCGGAAGGCCGTTTAAAAAAAAAACTGCTGACACATCAGCAGAGATGTAAAAAGTACTCAAAAATTTTACTCAAGTGAAAGTACAGATACTCAGTGAAAATTTTACTCAATTAAAAGTACAAGTTTCTGGCCAAAAACATACTTGAGTAAAAGTAAAAAAGTACAACTTAAAATTGTACTCAAGACAAGTATTAAAGAAGTAAAAGTACTGACAGACCATACAGAAATATGGTTAAAGGGAGAGAAAGATGCAAGATGCAATGGCAGAGGTCAAACACGTGTATCTAGTGCCACAACAACAATTACAATGAGGCACAGCGGAACACCGAAAAAAGCAAAACAGGGAAAGGTATTAAAAGGAAACTCCATCCTTTCCACTCTCATGCCATCCCATATGACTTTCATTTATCAGATGAACACAAACTAAGAGTTTTACAAAAAAACATTTCCATATAATGCAAGTGTATGGGACATCTAAAAATTACACTTCAAAAACTATACACAAGTGAGAGTAACTCAGGCAACCCCTGCTAATGAATCAGGGTCTCCTTAAGTGAAATGATGTAAGATATGTAAGAAAAATACAAAGACTAATATTTTAAACTTGACCATCATGTTCACTTTGTGTGGTTTCTGAAGTGGTCCTGTCCCCTTGCATTCACTAAAAATCTTTGCTTGTGTTCATCTGAAGAAAGAAAGTCATAAACATCTGGGATGACAGAGGTTCAGTAAATGGTGAGAGAATTTTCATTTTTGGGTGAACTATCCCTTTGAAGAGCAAGATTTGATGCAGAGACATAAAACATATTCCAGAAAGAATACAATGTGTTAAATCAATGAGAAGAATCATAGAATTAAACAAACAACATTAACGCTTTGAAAGGCCATTTTTTGTGGTGTCTATTAAACGTCACTCTCTAAAAGGATAATTAAGAGTCACTTAATTAGAGTCACTAATTTGATTAATTCTCTTCTGTTAACCATATTTAATGTGCATAAGATAAAATAAAAATGCAATGTACTTTTTAAGATAAAATAAAATTGTAAGGAGTAAAAAGTACAGTTTTTTCTTCAAAAATGTAATCAAGTAAAAGTACAAGTAGTCAGTTTAAATTGTACTTGATTAAAGCACAAATCCCAAAAAATAATACTTAAGTACAGTAATCAAGTAAAATTACTCAAGTATATTACACCTCTGCACATCAGGCCATAAATACAAACATAAATACCAAAACACTTGCACACATTATGTTAAAAGCTCTTCATGACATCATATTAAGGCGTCGCGGAAGGCCGTTTAAAAACAAACAACGTAATGAGTCTCCAATTTAAAGGACTTACATTACTGCAAAGTCTGTGGAAAAAAAAACATTACTGCAAAGTCCCTTTAACGGCAGCTGCAGTGACGCGCTGACTTTACTAATCAACGATTGGCTCTTTCACTAAGAAGGCGGGGCTTCGCGGCCATAATGAACGTTGCATTTTTCCCCATTCAAAACTACACGAGTGACATGTCTTGGATATTCTATAGCCTTTGCATTACTGCTGACACATCAGGCCATAAATACAAACTTAAATACCAAGAACACTTGCACACATGGTGTTACGGGGGATAATATTTAGCTATAAGAATATATATGGTTGGTTCTCAGGTGTTTATTTATTGAAAATACATTTCTTTTTGTGACAGACACATTCAAATTGCTTCTTATTGTTGTTGTTTTACGATAAACATTTGTTTTATTTTCAAATTCCACTTATGCATACTGTAGTTTTTATTCTTCTACTCTTAACTCTCTCTAAAATTATGATCTATACAAAAGGATAAAATAAACTATTTTTGCATTCATTATTTGGATGTTTAAAAATACATTTTCTTTTCGAAAATGTCCTTAAGATGCTGTGTTACTGCACCACAGCTGTTTGAAGTTTTTTTTTTCTCCAAATGATTTGAGAAATACATTTTACAAATAAACCTGTCACTAATACAGACATAGATGTTAAAAAATATTTATTTAATTACATGTCAGATTGACATTATCAAACGTAAACATGTACAAAATGACAGACATCTCACAGGGTAACAGATTAGAAACTTTACATGTTAAAACAAATAAAACACGACATAGACATTATATCATGGAGACACACAAAAACAAAAGACAAATAAAATACAAATGATGCCATAATGCTATATGAGTATTGCTTATTGCTAAATTAGAAGGTCATAATAATAAAGTGACAAAAAAAACTTGCATTTCTCTCAAGGGCAGAATACTGTACCATCTCCCGCACATAATGAAAAATTATGAATGTGGTCATAAAAAGTGTAAAGCAGAATTAGAGTGCATTCTGTAAATGGACATCAAACAAACATCAAACTCTTCCCCACCGTGTTAAACTCAGGGTGGGGAAGAGGTGATGTCACTCTTGAAGTAGACTTCAAATGACTTCAGATGCTGGAGGTGGACAGGATGTCCTCTACCAGGTGTTTATACACCCAGGCGTCACCTTTGAGCCGCTGTCGACGGATCCCGACCACCTCAGGCTTCTGCAGCATACACACCTCCAGCTCAAACTGCATTGTCACCTTTCCAAAGTCTGACTGTGTGTGGCACTTCAGAGTATAGCTAACAGAAAAAAAGAGGACATTATAATTGCATATATCAAATTAACAACTAATCCATGTAATTTGGTTTAGCCGTGGTTCTTATTGTCTTCGACTTAAACACTATATTTTCTGTATTATGACAAAGCGGCTTGTTTTCAAACATTTTTATTAATATACACTACCAGTCAAAAGTTTTTGAACAGTAAGATTTTTAATGTTTTTTTTAAAGCCTGCATTTATTCAATCCAAAATACAGCAAAAGCCGTAATATTGTGAAATATTTTTACCATTTTAAATAACTGCTTTCTATTTGAATATTTTTTTAAATGTAATTTATTCCTGTGATCAAAGCTACATTTTTAGCATTATTACTCCAGTCTTGCTGATTTGCTGTTCACGTAATATTTTTCTATTATTAGCAATTTTAAAACAGTAGAGTACATTTTTCAGGATTCTTTGATGAATAGAAAGATCCAAAGAGCAGCATTTATCTGAAATAAATTTCTTTTGTAACATTATACACTATACTATTGTTAAAAATTCAGCTTTGAAATCACAGAAATAAATTATATTTTAAAATATATTCAAATAGAAAAGTTACTTTAAATGGTAAAAAAAAAAATCTAAATGTTACTATTTTTGTTGTACTTTTGATCAAATAAATGCAGGCTCAGTAAGCAGAAGAGACTACTTTAAAATCTTACGGTTCAAAAACTTTTGACTGGTAGTGTATTAAATTAACATGCAGTTATGTTCTGTATTTCAGAAATGTAGGTTCATCAATAAAAAAAAGTTTGGATTTAGAATTTACTTGATATAATATATTTATTATATTTTGTAATATATTAATAATGCTGTATTGATTTAAATACTCATCAACCTGCTGATGTTTAAATTGATTAGTTTGATTCCCCTGGTTGGGAACCACTGGTTTAGCAGAAAAAACCTTTTGAATTGCCATTTCAAGAGACACTTGATGTAAGCATTTAACTTACCCCTTCTGAACGAAGTCTACGTTCTTCTCTGGTAAGATGCTGAGAATCTGATTGAGAACTTGGTCAGCATTAGTCTGACTGGTGAGTGTCACGTTGTATTGAGCCTAAAAAAATAGAAGAAGTTATGTTATATATAATCACTGATGAACGTCAACATGTGCATTATGGAGAGACTACCTGAAATGAAATAGAAAGAAATATGGACACATGAAGCAAATGTTAAAGGGATAGTTTAAAAAAAATACTATGGAAGTCAATAAGGACCAGTAACTGTTTGGTTACCCACATTCTTCTTATGTGTTCACCAGAAGAAAGAAACTCAGGTTTGGAACAACTTGAAAGTGAGTAAATGACAAAAAAAAAAAAAAAAAAAAAAAAGAATTCTATCATCATTTAACTCTCAAGTTGTTCCAAAACTGTATGAGTTTCTTTATCTATTAAAAGTGTCTTTCTTCCATTGATTACAAATAGAATTCAGTCTGTTCCTCAAAGAGAGCACACAAGTTGTTTGTGATACTTAAAAAAAATTCACTAAAATTATTCACTATAGTTTAGAAAATGGGAATAAAATATGATAATAACTCAAGAGTTAAACAGTGTCAGAACAAATTCATCTTGATAGAAAGGTATGTAACAAAACATGGTCAGGTCAAAGTGTCAAATCAAATGTTTGGTCCCAAATTCTTATTAGTTTTACTGATAGTTTACTGTATGAAGAATGTATTACTTTATTTTACTATCCTCGCTTACATAAGTTAACTATAGTGTCTTGCACCCACTAGTAAAAAAATATCAAAAATTATATCTGGTGTCTGAATAGTTTTTGGTTTGACTGTATGTCTCATTTCAAAAGTCATAGGGGCATTTGAATATTGTTGTGGACAATAGTGGGCCTTGGAGTGAAACCACTGCTTTAATTTTTTTTTTAAAGGGAGCAGCTTGAACATATTGTCAAACATCTTTTGTAATCAATGAAGTCATACAAGATTATGGCATGAGAGTGAGTAAATGTTGACCTATTCCTTTTTAAGTTTGGTTAACCTCCAGTGAGGTGGTGTTTGTGAAACGGGTCACGTGTGATAATCAAGTAATAATCATGCCAAATCACAGTTATAAATAACTGGAATATGAAAAAGAAGGGCATTTCATGCACTGATGAGAATAACAGACAAACAATACAAATGTAAAAATAAGACGAATGATACCTTAATTTTGCGTGGTCCATCTCGAGGTCCTCTCTTCTTGCTGGGTGTGAGCATTGTAATGACTTTATCCAGGCCTCTCTCCAGACTGCCAAACACTTTACCTCCCTTACGCTTCTGCCCACTGTCTACCTGACAGCCAGCCAAGTCCAGAGATCGAGACCTGGAGATGTGGAAAATGCAGTTTAGAATATAACTTCACATTTCTATAAATACAAAAATGAAGTCAGAATTGCAAGATATAAACTCCCAATTGTGAGAAATAAACTCAGAATTTCGAGATAAATTGCGAGTCCAATTCTGAGAGAAAAGACTGGTATGTTCTCAGAATTGTGAGTTTATATCTCACAATTCTGACCTAATAACTCAATTACGTGTTATAGTTCTCGCAATTGTGACACTTTTTAGTTAAGGTGGCCTTAACTACTATGTACGTACATTTAAATTAATCATTTGGTACAATGTAGTTATTGTGTACATACATGTTTTTACATTGTACTTATATATTTTTTAAAAACCTATATGCAATTACATTTGTAATTCATTTCTGTAATTACCATTGTTGACCCATCCCTTACACCCTAACCCACCCTTAAACCTACCCATACCACTAAACCTGTCCCTAACTTTACCCATATCCCACCTTAATAGAAGCAAACGTGTTTTGGAATACAATATGAGCAGATTAAGTACATTGTACTTATTTTTGTAACGCAAGTACATAATAGTTAAGGCCACCTAATATAAAGTGTGACCGAAGTTATTTTAAAAATATAATATTTTAAAGGTGTAGTGTCAATTATGTATATGTATTTATGAGCCATTTTTTGGAAAACCTGTGATTGTAATTCTTTTTACTCTTAGGGCACAATAACACACTTCACCTTTAAACCCCACAGTCCTGCGCCACTCCATTCTTTTTCTTTCTTTGAGCTGGTTATTTGACTCTTCTCACAAGAGACAGAAAGTCCTTTACCTTCTCTCGGGGCTAAAAGCCAGTATATCCAATTCTCCTTGTTGGCCGTTCTGCTGTTGGTCCACTTCTCTCCTGCGGGACACTTCTTTAGTGGCACTGCCCGCTCCTGCACACACAGGATAAACACGTGTCACTACATGCTACATGCTGCCGCAGCACTGTGAACAGCAACACGTACAGCTGTCAGTATGCGCTTCGGGAGTTGTCTCGTACACACACGCATGCACACATACACACACGCTCCGTCCCCAGTGTGCACCTGTCCGTTCCAGTGCAGGAGGTGGTGTGTGACAGTAACGAGGTGGACACAGTGGATGTTGGGACATGAAGACGTTTCCCTAGACACACTGCGCCCATACAGAGACATACACTCACACTCTGGTCAACTGAATCAAACTATAAATGCTAGACGACACAACATATTAAAGCAGACACAAACTCTTTTTAGATATATTCTTTTAAACCCCAGATAAGGGGTTTAAGCATCTACAGTCGGCACAATACCTTGCTGAATGACACCAAAAGAATTTTTAAAAATGACCCTGTTCAAAAGTTTACATCCCCTTGATTCTTAATACTGGGTTCTTACCTGAATGATCCACATCTGTTTTTTTGGGGGGGGGTTTTTGTTGTGATAGTTGTTTATGAGTCTCTTGTTTGTCCTAAACAGTTAAACTACCTACTGTTCTTCAAAAAAATCCTTCAGGTCCCACAAAGTCTTTGGTTTTCCAGCATTTCTGTGTATTTGAACCCTTTCCAACAATGACTATATGATTTTGAGATCGATCTTTTCACACTGAGGACAACTGAGGGACTCATGTGCAACTATTACAGAAGTTTCAAATGCTTACTAATGCTACAGAAGGAAAAAACATGCATTAAGTGTAAAATCATACAGTCATTGTTGGAAAGGGTTCAAATACACAAAAAAGATGAAAAACCAAAGAATTTGTGGGACCTGGAGGATTTTTCTGAAGAACAGCAGTTTAACTGTTCAGGACAAATAAGGGACTCATGAACAACTCTCACTAAACAAAAAAACAAACAAAAAAAACCAGCTGAGGATCATTCAGGTAAGAACATAATATTAAAGGTCCCATATTGTACACATTTCTGGAGGTTTATTTTATTTGTTGATGTCCTTAAGAATATATATTTGCGGTATAAGTGCCAAAATCCATCTCAATATATTTTTACAGCTCCTTTTTTAGGAGCTCTGTCAAAAACAGGTCGATTTTGGCCCATCTAATTAATATTCATGAGCCTCTCTTCTGATTGGCCTGTTGTTTTCTGAGTGACGCAAAGCCAGGCCAACCACAGGTAACTACGGTCATGTATGCTTTAGCCGAGCCCAGAGCCATAGAGAGAGCCTAGCCTGCTGATACTCAACAGGATATTTCAGAATGATCATTAATTTTTTTCTTTTTCAAACACCGAATGCATAATGCGCGCTGATTCTGGAAAATTACGGGAACGAGCGCTGTGTGAACAAAAGCCAGAACCATAAAGGCAGTGTTGTAGTGATGCACATTACCCTGCGACTCTTCACGACGAAAAAATACGTGCAAAGTGGAATGAAGCGGCGATCGGGCAGAGCCAGCTCCTCACTATCAGCGCTGAAGCACAGTTTGTTCAGGTTAGTTTCAGTTTAGTGAAACGTACGCGTCGCATTACATCTCACATCCAAACGTCACATGTCTTTATGGGTTGTGTGTAAAGCACGCACAGATTCCGGAAAACAAATGTGAATGAACCAAATTAAACAATTCCGGAACAAATCATGGGACACATTATCCGTGTATTTACCGGAATCGCTGTGTGAAAGAGGCTGAAGTTGACGTGCCAGTGGTCTCTTATATTCACGTTGTTCTGAAGCCTGTGCAATGATGTAGTTTCGGCATCTATGGACTGAACAGGGTTTTCTCAACTTGTTTTCGTGTTGTTGTTGCTTAGCAATGTTATGGACACGATATTGTCTGGGTTTGACAAAAAGAGGGTGGGACGCTGGTTGGTGCTCGGGGTGGTGACTGAGTAGATCGGACGTCACATCGTTACAGAAGTCACAGCGGCTCGTGAAAATGAACAGCTACTTTAAGCAGGCTGTGTGCAGTTTACTGTGGATTGACTGTTTTGAAACTCATATGGTAGTTACATAGCCCCTAGACCTCAGTTATCATGAAAAAAAGCCAGGAAATTTCGATTTTGACAATATGGGACCTTTAAGAATCTAGGGGATGTAAACTTTTGAACTGGGTCATTTTTTTTATAAATTCTACTATTATTTTCTCTTGTGGACTATATGTAAACATCTTTTATGTGAAATATCTTATTCAGGTCAGTACTAAACAAACAATAACAAGCATTTTGTATGATCCCTCTTATTTTGGTAAAATAATTAACATTTTGCAGATTTTGAAAGGGGGGTGTAAACTTTTGACCTCAACTGTATGTAACAGTTGAGGTCAAGAAACAAAATGAATTCATTTCATTCTGGAGAAAGTGTGCTCTATACATAAAACGTAAACACAAAAGAAGTGATAAGAATATTTCAGCAAAGGATAACATATTTGGATAATAAAATCAAAAGTGAACACTTTGTACACTTTTTGTGATGTTTAACTGATTCACTAATCATCTCACCTTTGTTTGCGTCGCTGGTTGTGGTAGTGATGTTGTTGTTAGGTGTTGTCGCTACATTTCTGTTGGATTTGGTCTTTCTGCTACACATTGGAGTTCGGGGGGGCGGCAGAGCAAAAACATCTCCATCTGTGCCTGTCACGTTAAGATTCTCTTTATTTTCTCTGGTTCTATCACGTCTCTCTGGCTTCTGTTGACGAGGTCTCCCTTGCTCTATGATGGGGGAGTAACCGATTTCATTCCGCTTCTTCTCTGATGTTTCAGAGGTGAGCTTCTGGTGATGACAAGAGTTTTCAAAACAATTAGTAACTAAAGTTACATTAAGTATTTCCTTTAGTAATGCAAAAAAAAAGTCACTGAGAATCACAAACTTGACTGTGAAATGCCTAACATTATTACCTGCTTAACATTTGGTTTCATTTTGGAAACAAATAACATTATCAAAGTTACATGTGTTGAAATCTGTTGCCATATACTGTTATTAAAAAGGCTGAATAAATACAATTTCTTATTGTTTTTGAAAGAAGTCTCTTATGCTCACCAAGGCTGCCTTCTGTTTTTATCAAAAAATACAGTAAAACATTAATACTGTAAATATTACTACAATTTAAAATAACTTTTCTCTATTTTAAGACATTTCTAAATGTAATTGTTTCCTGTGGTGGCAAAGCTAAGTTTTCAGCATCATTATTCCAGTCTTCAGTGTCACATGATCCTTCAGAAATCATTCTAATATTCTAATTTAGTGCTTAGGTATCAAATATTATTTGTGCTCAAATATTAACAATGGTTCTTACTATTATCACTGTTGAAATTGTCTTACTGCTTAATATTTCCGTGGAAACCAGGATACATTCTTTGATGAAAAGAAAGTTCAAAAGAACATTTTTATGAAATAAAAATATTTTGTAATATTATAAAAGTCTTTTCTGTCACCTTTGCTCAATTTAATATGTCTTCGTTGAATAAAAATAGCAAAAAATAATAATTAATGAGCCTCAAGCACAAGTTTTTAACTTCTACAATAATATGCACCAAATCAGCATATTTGAAATGATTTCTGAAGGATCATGTGACTCTAAAGACTAGAATAAATGCATCCTTTGTGAAAATAAGACTTCTTGGTAACACTTTACAATAAGGTTCATTAGTTAACATGAACTAAGAATGATCAGTACTTTTACAGCATTTATTAATGTTAGTTAATGTTAATTTCAGCATTTACAAATGCATTATTATTATCACAAGTGGTGTTTGTTAACATTAATGTACTAACATGAGCAAGCAATGAACAACTGTATTTTTTTAACTAACATTAATAGATTAATAAATATTGTAATAAATGTAGTGTTCATTGTTTGTTCATGTTAGTTTATACATCAACTAATGTAAACAAATAACACCTTATTGTAAGTGTTACCGACTTCTTTTAAAAACATTATAAAAAAATCTTAATTATTCCAGCTTTAACTTTTTAAATTTCTTAACTTTTTACCAAACACACACTTTTTTTTTATTAACACTGCAATAATTCAGGAGGACTGTTTCACCAGTTAACAGTGCGGTGTTCCGTGACTTTTTGAAAAAAAAAAAAGAAAAAAAAAAGTATATTAAACAAAAACAAGTAATAGTATTAACTAACAAAACAAGTAAGATGCAGTATGAGAAAAGGAGAATGGAGAATAAAAAGGAAGTTAAATGTAGAAGAAAAAAAACTTTGGCTATATAAGCAGCACTGGACAAGTGGGAAGAGACAAATAAAGAGAACACGGAGGCTAACCATGCGTGGAGTGTTTGTAGTGTGTGTGTTCTTGGGTGTGAGAGGGGTCCAGGGATTCTCGTCATCGTAGCAATCAGGGGGGAAGACCATAGAGCCAAGCACCACTGGGTGAACACCATCATCATCCTCACTGAAGCGTAGACTTTTCTTCAGCTGAGACAGATACACAAAATCATACTCCTGTAAACGACTTCAACTACATAAGCATTTACACATCAAGCTAAATAAATAAATAAACACATCTATAGCTTCTGTGTGACTTTAAAGTATCATGGTAATACCATCTTTGTATTTATAAATGTATCATGAACTGACCATTATGCATTCATAATGCTCCTAAACATATGAATGTGAATTTTGAACTCACTTGTATGTCCTGTAAAGGAGAGTACATGGGGTCAATCATGGGGCATTCTACTCTCAGACGCACAGGTCGGCCTTGACGCTTTTTAGCCAGCAGTAAAAGGTAGGTGGCGGTCATTTGATCATACTTCCACTGAAGAAAAACAAGCAGAGCACAGATTTCTTATTTTTGTGATTGATGTATAATACTTAGGTTTATAACAGAGGGAATTATTAAGAACTCACATCTCAGTAGTTCAAGCAAAGCGGCTTTCGCCAATGTACTGGCATCTACTGACATCTAGTGGTCACCATATTAATGTCAAGTAAAGTGATTTCCTGCTTTTCTTTGCAGTTATCATTTTTCTCTGGTTAAGCAGTTATTCCATAAAATTCTAAAAAGTTCAATACAACCAGATGCAAACATCTCAAGTTTACAATGGGACAATTTGCAGCTGTTTGCTTCATTTGCATAAATTATTACTAAAACGGCATGTATACTACAGTTCAATTGCTTGAAGTCATTTAAAAAAAATAATAAAAAACACATTAAATTGATCAAATGTAACAGTACAGAATAGATTTTGACATTGACAAAAGTTGTCCATTTAAAATAAACAGATAATAAATCAAAATGTGACTCGTTTACCACAAAACCAGTCTTAAGTACACGGGTATATTTGTAGCAATAGCCAAAAATCATTAGGATATTTAGTAAAGATCATGTTCCATGAAGATATTTTGTAAATTCCCTACCATAAATATATCAAACCTTAATTTTTGATTAGTAATATGCATTGCTAGGAACTTGGTTTGGACAACTTTAAAGGCGATTTTCTCAATATTTTATCAATATCCTCAGATTCCATATTTTCAAATAGTTGCATCTCAGCCAAATATTGTCCTATCCTAACAAATCATACATTAATGGAACGCTTATAGCTTTCAGATGATGTATACACTTCAGAAAATTGACTCTTATGACTGGTTTTGTGGTCCAGGGTCACAAATAAATGTTTTTTTTTTAATTGTTATAGTTAAAAAATAGATAAAAATTAAATTAAATTAAAAAATAAAGAAAAGTATCAGAAGAACAACTGTTTGTTTTTTTACATTAATATTATTAGGAAATGTTTCTTAAACACCAAATTAGCTAATTAAATCGATTTCTGAAGAATCATGTGACACTGAAGACTGCAGGAAAGAATTACATTTAATAACTATTAAAATAGAAAACAGTTGTTTTAAATTGTAATTATATTTAAAGATATTAGTTTTATAGTATTTTTGATCAAATAAAAGCAGCCTTTGTGAGACTCCATTAACAGTCTAAAAAAAAAAATCTTACTGACGTCTGACATTTCAATGGTAGTCTTTACTAGAGCTATGCACTATATATAAAACAAACAAAAACAAATAATTACTTATGAACTCTAATATTAATAAATATTCATTTAAAATCACAGGAATCACTCTGTACCTCTGACACAAGCTGGACTGTGCGTTGTCTGGACTGTTTAAAAGCCACAGCCATTTCAGTGATGCAGTCTTCATCTATATGACCCAACTAAAAAGAACAAACACACAAAAGAAATGATACATTTAGGAAGTTAAAAACTGGGTTACTTGTTTATCAGAAGTACAATTACATCTGACTCATACACAATATTCTCTACATTCATTAGCGGTGTTTAATAGTTAAGTGTTCATCAATAAAGAATCAATAAACACTGCTGATGAATAAATATCCTAACCCATGTCTGTTTCATTTGATGTAAACATATTAAGGTCATTTGAACCTGTTAAAACTTTAAAGGAACTAAAGCAGAAATAATTTGTTATGGATAAGTAAAACAATAAGAATCACAACATTTAAGCCCAAAAAAAGGTCTTATAAAAATAATATTTGCTTCTAACTGGATTTTGGAGGCATATGATGCAACTATAATGTTTATAAAACGCATCTTACAGGATATTTACTGTGCCACTCCACTGGTGAGCTGTATCCCTTCATAACCCAAGGGTGATCAAGCAACTGTTTCACAGTCAAACGCCTCTTTGGGTCCACCTGCAGGAGAAGAGAATAAACTGCCATGAAATCATACTGCCTTACTAAATGCATCAAACAGACACATAAACTATGCACAGTACCTGTATCATCTGGTTTAGAAGCAGAATGCTAGCAGGTGAAAGCCAGTGCGGGTTGCTATATTTGCCTCTCTGTTAAAACACAAACCACAATATTACATAATATGAGATCACATACTATACAAAACATTAACACTTTACAATAAGGTGTCATTTGTTAACATTAGTTATTGTATTAATTAACTTGAACGAACAACGAACAATACATTTATTACACTATTTACTAATTTTTGTTATTGTTAGTTAATAAAAATACAGTTGTTCATTGTTCATGTTAGTTCACAGTGCATTAACTAATGTTAACAAAGACAACTTGTGATTTTAATAATGCATTAGTAAATGCTGAAATTAACATTAACTAATCTTATTAAATGCTGTATTGTACATTCTTAGTTCACACTAGCTAATGTAGTTAAGTAATGAACCTTATTGTAATTTAAATACAAAACTACTGCCATTTCAGTAACCTAATAAATGCATGAATGAATAAATAGTGCTGGTGGAATTTAATGCTTACATGTAACAAAAACTTACTGTGATTTTTCTGTAGAGGACCATACAATTGTCATCATCAAATGGAAGAAAACCACACAGTAGAGCGTAAAGCAATACACCCATGCTCCACACATCAGCCTGAAACACACATGCCATGAGATCACAAGAAATACACGTGTCATTTTCCATTGCTTTCAAATACTTTTGAAACACATATGCCATACTGACCTCAGAACCGATGTAAGCTTTGCCCTGAATGAGCTCTGGAGCTGCGTATGCTGGACTGCCACAACAGGTCAGCAATTCAAAACCCAAACCGCCCTAATCGAAGTAAAATTCACAACTTTTAACTTGAAAAACAACAACAACAACAACAACAACAACATTTACTCAGTGCAATTCAAGTCAAATACGTATTTAAAAGCATACCAAAGGACATATTTACAATGATAAGTTTAGGTAAAATATTAATTTTCAGAGAGCTGCTTTATAGCTAAATTTAAGTGGTTTCGCAATTAATCAACTCTGGAATAATGACACTGCTACTAAAGAGAAATGAATCAACATTGAACTAACATGAGCTGAATAATGATACTGTCTTCTTTAGAGCATAACTGATTACTTTTGTAGTGTTTACACTGTTATATGTCTGTTTACTGTGAAGCTGCTTTAAAACAATCTGTATTGTATAAAGCACTACATAAATAAATGTGACTTGACTTTATTTAAAGGTACCATAGAATGGAAAACTGTATTTACCTTGGCATAGTTGAATAATAACAGTTCAGTACATGGACATGACATACCGTGAGTCTCAAACACCATCGTTTCCTCCTTCTTATATGAATCTGGTGTTTGCAAAAGACCACTGAAAAATAGGCTAATCCTAACATAACAGCGACTATGATGTAGGGCTGGGCGATATGGCCTAAAAATAAAATCCCCCATTTTTTCACAAAAAATTCGATTTACGATTTAAATCGATTTTCCGCCCCACTTCTTTTAGCATGTAAAGAAACCCCAGATTTTCCACAATATATACGGGCACCATATATTTTGCAATATACATTGCAACTGCATCAGTGCTTTCCACCAGGCCCCATTCTTAGCATACCAGACACAGTAAATGTTTGTAAGACAAATAAATATGAGATGGGAGGAAAATATATATTGCCATGCTTTTCTCTTGCATTTATATCGTATACAAACGGATGGTTCATTCAAGAATAAAGCAAGTGACTCTTTATGAATGGGCAATTGAATCATTTCACTAGATTTGTTTAAAAACGCATGTTCATTCATAAACGAAACACCGCTGTGTTTGAGTGGAGATGCGCAGCGGCTCAGCTGTGACTTGTTTCAGACTACTTTAAACGACGAAATAGAGCAAAATCAGGCAATAGTGTAGTCAGACAATGTAAGTCACTTAACTTAACTTAATAACACAATAACTTCTTGTTTATTTAACTGTTGTAATGAATCAAAATCTCATTTACAAACTCCCTTAAAAATGATTAAAAGCTGTCACTCATCTTAGTTCGCAATCTCACAAAGATCTATTATAATAAGCGAAGCTACTGCCTACTCTCTCTACACTTGAGATACATTTGTCAACGTGCAAAACACATAGAAACCTTTGAAGCTCCACTCAGCGCAAATACAAATATGCTGGTCGGGTCAGTCGCACATGGGGCTCCTAAATATTTTTTCATAGTCGCACGTAGTTTCTTTTTGCCCTTGAACGGCGAGTCGCACCATTGAGAAATTAGGTCGCACTCTAGAGCCCTGATATGCAAATAATTCGCCATTGTCTTCAATCATCTCTCTACTCTGTTTATGTGGTAAGTGAAATTGTATGTACTGTAATGTAACAGGCTAACTTGCTAGCAAGCAGCTAATCATGTCCCCTTAGTGACTCGCGTTATTTTACCAGAACGCATTGTTTTCCGTTCTGAATACACACACACACACATATATATATATTATAAAAAAATTGCGATACCTCGATTTAATAAATTAAATCGTCTTAAAGGGATAGTTCACCCAAAAATGAAAATTTGATGTTTATCTGCTTACCCCCAATGCATCCAAGATGTAGGTTACTTTGTTTCCTCAGAAAAACACAAACAAAGATTTTTAACAAAAACCGGTGCAGTCTGCCAGCCTTATCATGGATGTGGATGGGCACCAAACCTTTAAAAGTAAACAAAAACATGCACAGACAAATCCAAATTACACCCTGCGGCTCGTGATGATACATTGATGTCCTAAGACACGAAACGATCGGTTTTTGTGAGAAACTGAACAGTATTTATATCATTTTTTACCTTTGATACACAGCCACGTCCATCTGTAATGTGCACGAGTTTGGCATCAGTCACGTCACATGTGCACGCGCTCTGTCGTAGAATACGCAAACGCCGGAAGCGATCTGTCGCATGTATACGACACTCATTGTTTACACAGAGCACAGAGATTGTGGGTATAGCGTCTATTCAAAATGGTAATTACTTGCGCGTATCCTGATTGTTTAAACCGATTTAAAGCTAAAAGATTAAATTAGTTTGCGCAAACTCATCCGGGACTTTTCACTGATTTCCCCTTACGGCGTTTGCGTATTCTACGACAGAGCGCGTGCTCATGTGACGTGACTGATGCCAAACTCGTGCACATTACAGATGGACGTGGCTGTGTATCAAAGGTAAAAAATGATATAAATACTGTTCAGTTTCTCACAAAAATCGATCGTTTCGTGTCTTAACACATCAATGTATCATCACGAGCCGCAGGGTGTAATTTGGATTTGTCTGTGCATGTTTTTGTTTACTTTTAAAGGTTTGGTGCCCATCCACGTCCATGATAAGGCTGGCAGACTGCACCGGTTTTCGTTAAAAATCTTTGTTTGTGTTTTTCTGAGGAAACAAAGTAACCTACATCTTGGATGCATTGGGGGTAAGCAGATAAACATCAAATTTTCATTTTTGGGTGAATTATCCCTTTAAAACGTAAATTCAAATTAATCGAAAAAATCGAAAGAATCGCCCAGCCCTACTATGATGTAATAGTCTCAGGATCATTAATAGTTACGCCCCCAACATTTGCATAGCCCAGTCATCAGAAGTTCTGCAGGTAGGCTATTGTGAAAAAAACAAAGCGAGGACAATAACAAAAATGGCAGATCACGGAGATAAATATTATGTTCCAGGTTGTGCAGGAGATGTTAAGTGCAGGGATGGGTTGGTGTCTGTACTCAGAAAGGTGAGGAAAACAAATAACATGTTCTAATAAAATAGGGCGAGACACTAAAGGGACACGGTTAGCTTCTTTGCTAGCG
This sequence comes from Garra rufa, assembly GCF_049309525.1. Lineage (NCBI taxonomy): Eukaryota > Metazoa > Chordata > Actinopteri > Cypriniformes > Cyprinidae > Garra > Garra rufa. The sequence continues at coordinate 36,414,275 of NC_133366.1, read as the reverse complement.
GTAGTCTGTTACATTGCAGTACATAAGATTTCACTTACCACATAAACAGAGTAAGGAGAGATGAGTGTGTGGACAATGGTGAATGATTTACAGATCTTGAGCAGCACTAACAAGCATCTAAACTTGTAAAATATATGGTAAGTACTGCTGCTGTAGTATAACATTACACAGAGCTCGCAATCACAAATCAAAAGAGAAAGTAAAATGATCATGCATATAAAACAGCAGTTTCAAAGACCCGCATACTAATAGCAGCTCGGGCTCCGTGATTAAATATCTTTTCAGTAGTGCGAGCTACTGTGAAACAGCCAATCAGAGTAGAGCTCATCATTATTATTCATGAACCTTCCAAATAAAGTAATAACAGAGCATTTAATTCTAGGGACAAATCCTAGGGTTGTAAATGGACCTGTAAAACCGTTTCTGGAGATTTTCTGCCCGTTCCTATGCCATATACCTTCTATGTAGATATCAGAGCACAATTTAAAATATTGTATCAATGCATTGCATGCCACCTTTAAGCAAGAAAATGAAATGGTCATAAAATGGATACGCACCTTCGGCTTGGCACAAAGGCCAAAGTCAATGAGTTTTAGGTTATGATCTTCATCGATCAGCAGGTTTTCCTAAGATCAGAAAGAAACATTTGTGTCAAGAAATCATTGATAGTGTAATAATTCACCACTCAATTAAAATACTGTCATCATTTAATCACCCTCGTGTTGTTTCAAAACTGAAGATTGTTCAGTCAGTTTCTTACACCAAGCTATGATATGGCCACACGGCTTGGAATATACTGTAGTGCACAAGTTGGACCATATTTATGGTGCTTTTGTGTCCTTCTCAAAGCTTAAAAGCACTAGTCCCTGTTTATTCTTATTGAATGGAAAAGAGGAATGAGCACAGTATTAAATTTCTCTTTTGTGTTTCACAAAATAAAGCCTTATGGATTTGGAATGACATGTTCAAATAGCTGATAAAAGCAAACAATAATCAGCAAGTAATCAACACAACTCCAGTTCATTAATTAACATCTTCCAAGTGAAAAGCTGCATGTTTGTAAAAACAAATTCATTATTCAGGCATATTTACTTTAGTCCGCTGCTTCTAGCCAAAAAATACAGTCCATGATTTCCTTCAGCTAAAAGTCCATCCCCTGTTGTGATCAAAATCCACCAACATATTTGTTTAGAAATCTTTAGGACCATTTACACTTGTAAACTTAGCTTGATCAGGGCATGAGGGTGAGTACATTTCTAGCAAAATTTCATTTTTTTTTTTTTTTTTACAGTTTTCATTTCTGGGTGACCTGTTCCTTTAAATGGGACAACTCAGTATATGGTTAAGCTATTTTAAAGTCAAATGTTATCTTCAACCGACTTACTGGTTTGAGGTCTCGGTGGGCATAACCTTGGCTATGAACATAGGCCAACGCAGAGATGATCTGACGGAAAAACACTCGGGTCTCTTCTTCTGACAACCGGTCTTTGGCAATGATGTAATCAAACAGTTCTCCTCCAGGACAGTACTGAGAACAACAAGATATATGCATATAACCATACAAAGTGAATCCATTTTCATTCAGCATCAGAATCACTTTTAGGAAAAGAAAACATACCTCAAGCACCATGTAGATCTTGCTTGATGTCTCAATAACATGGTAGAGACGACACACATGTTGATGACTGAGGTTCTTCATAGCCTCAATCTCTATCTTAACTCGGGGCAGATCATCCTTGAAATAGATAACACACTTTACAGAGCACTTCTTTTCCAAACAACATGTTTCATATAAAATTAAAATAAATTAAGCAACATCTCTATATTTCATTAATCATTAAAAGAATTTGTGCAAATGTAAAATTTGTTTTAAGGCAAGGCCAACCTAAAGGAGAAGATCTTACCCCTAGGTCTTTTTTCTCCATTATTTTGATGGCCACTTTCTCTCCTGTCAGTATGTGTCTACCAAGTTTGACTTTGGCAAACCCACCTATGGGTTAGAACGGAAATAAAACAAAATGTGCTATTTTCTCTCATATGCACAATCTCTAAAGCATTATATAAAAGCAAAATCAGTGGACATTACCTGAGCCGATGGTTTCATAAACCTCATAGTGCTTGAGAAGTTCAGAAGTGCTGTCTATAGGCATGCTGAGGACACTTATACCTGCATCAAAACAGCATATTTTCTTTACACATTTGTTTAAGACCACCGATTAAGTAGCACTTGTAACATTTGCAATATCAAGTAACGTTACTTTGTGAGGATGGGGAGCACAACGGTGTAAACAACACGATCAAACCACAAAACAGAAGATTTCAACCATAAAGAGTAACTTTTATATTTACTGTTCACTCAATCAATGCTGGATGACTATCTTTGAGGAGAATCATTTTTTTTATCTTCATTCTCTCGATTGGTTTCTACTGTGAAAAGACAGCTCACATCCCTAAAACTTTATTGACTTGGATATTCGCGGAGCAATGTTCTGGATACATCAGCATATTCCACAAAAGTAAAATCTTTCAAATGTACCTCCGTCAAACTACCACAGGTTAATAAATGAATTGGTGTAAATGTAGCCATAAAAAAGGCTTGTTTTGGCAAACATGTTAAAACAACAAACTCACCAGCGGTGCTCCGAAGATTCACTTCAAAACGCCGATATAAGCGAGCAAAACAATAATAAAAATGCGTATAATGTAATGTTAAAAAAGAAACAATAGTTTACTCTGTTGCTCGAGATTACATATGTTTAAAATGTGATATAAAATTAAAACTGCCAAAGCATTTTTCATTGGAACATGTTTGAAAAAATTTGAATTTCCCACTTGCTACGTCAGAAGAGTTCCTGTTTCCTGTTACGGTAAAAGTCCTTCTGCGCTACGTCGAAGGTGTTTTTTCACTAAAAGAATAACATTATTACAGAATAATGGTTTAAATAAAACCGAAATACAAATATGATTAAGCTGCTACATTGATTTTACGTGTTTTAAGCTGTAATGCGTTTGTTCGCGAAACTTGTACGAAAGCGTTGGTCACACTGTTTTTTCTTACTCCAGTGAATGTTTTTCAGGGTGAGTTTGTTATTTAAAGTCAATAGCCACATGTATATATATATATAACCCAAAACGAAAGAAAGAAAGTTTACACATAAGGTAGGTTGTCACAGTGGAATATTTACGTTTTTTGATGTCATTATAATATTTACTAAACTCTTTAGGGAAGTAAAACAATTTAAACATTGGCAACCTGTTAAAATAAAATAAAATAAATCTGTATTATATATATATATATATATATATATATATATATATATATATATATATGTGACCCTGGACCACAAAACCAGTCTTAAGTCGCTGGGGTATATTTGTAGCAATAGCCAAAAATACATTGTATGGGTCAAAATTTTTGATTTTTCTTTTATGCCAAAAATCATTAAGAAATTAAGTAAAGTTCATGTTCCATGAAGATTTTTTGTAAAATTCCTACTGTAAACATATCAAAATGTAATTTTTGATTTGTAATATGCATTGTTAAGAACCTAATTTGGACAACTTTAAAGGTGATTTTCTCAGTCTTTTTGATTTTTTTGCATCCTCAGATTTCTGATTTCAAATAGATATATCTCAGCCAAATATTGTCCTATCCTAACAAACCACACATCAATAGAAAGCTTTCATATGATGTATAAATCTCAGTTTTGTCAAATTTAACCTTATGACTGGTTTTGTGGTCCAGGGTCACACACATATATATATATATATATATATATATATATATATATATATATATAGGACATATATGATTATGTAGAAGCAACAGAAAAATTAGAAAATGATGGTTATTTAAATTTAATAATATCCATAAGTTGCAGATAGCCAATGAACATGCTTTAAAACCTGAATTCCCCAACTCCATGTAAGTTGTATGTATGGCATATTATTATGGTATTTCAAATATCAATATATTTGTAATCTTAAGAATTACAATCTAATGCATTAGATGAAAATTCACCCTACTTATTTTTTTAATGAATGTTATTATAATCTGTGAAAACTTAATCTGTGCATGTTTCTTTTTTTTTTAAATGTGAAATGTTTAAAAAATATATAAGTTTCCAGTGAAAATTACAGACTTCTCTCTAGTGAATTCTCCAGCCATTTAGTCCTTTTAATAGGTTTATTCACCCAAAACTGAAAATTCTGTCATTAATTATTCATACTCATGTCATTCCAAACCTGTAAGACCTCTGTTCATCTTTGGAACACAAAACATTTTTGATGAAATCCAAGTCTCTCTTACCCTCCATAGACAGGAAATTTCAAAGTCCAGATGGGTACCAAGAACAAAGGTCTTACAGGTTTAGAATGACATGAGAGTGAGTAATTATTTAATGACATAATTCTCATTTTTGAATGAACTATCCCTTTAAACCCTGCCCCTTCAAGCTTGTGTTCATCTGGCTCTACTTTTGAGTACAACACCCATGCAGTTAGGTGTCAGTGGTAAATCCATTGTCCCATAACAGTCAGTGCAGAGAATACTGTGAAGTCTAATTAATAAAACATCCATTCTCCAGTCATTTAGATGTAATTTTAATGGGGTGAATACTGCATTACAAAGCCGGTTTTCATTGCTATAACCATTCATTCACTCACAGGTCATTCTTTCATTCATGCATTAATTTTTGCATGCAGCCCACTATTTCCAAGGTATACAGTATGTCTATGGCTTACAGCATGCCTTATAGGAAAAGAGTGCATGGCAGCTTTTTGGTATTCAGACAGATGTACTGGTGGGTAAATTACTGCATTTAATTTAGTCATTTAATATTTTGTCACACTCAAATTTATAATAATCCACTTATGTCACATTTTTTTATAATGATTTGATCATTGTAAGACTATGTGAGCGATATTTTAGGAAACCTGGAGTGAAAAATAAATCAATGGCACCAAAAATTACTGTTCTTTTCCAACAAAAATAATCTTATGACCCAAATAAACCTCCCTTTTTGAAGTCATAACTGGAAAGCATGTGCAAAAGTCAACGTAAAGTCTTTTAAATAAATCTGCATTCAGTGCAAAATCATTCATCCATAGGCTTTGGTATAGTCTTCTAAAGCAACACATAATAACATAACTGGCAACTCAAGTAAAATATTGTTTGTATTTAGTAAACATTTATAACCCAGGTGATTACTGCTGAAAGCTTTTAGAACATTCTCTAATAGACTCTAGGTATAGCAGAGAGAAGAGAATATACTGTATGTGCATAACATTGGTGAGAACGGTAGTGACAAAGCAAGCAAGAGAGAGCAAATATGAGAATGATGGAAGATACATTACGCAAAAGTCCCTGTCTATGCTTTCCCCATGAAGCAGAATAAATTACTGACAACAATAGTACAAAGACAGTTATGGTTTAGAATTACATTCAATACTAAATACTTACACCCAACATAGAAATACTGTAAAACAAACTGTTCAGTACCCTGTTTAGAAATTCGGTTCTCAGTACACTTTTCATTGAAGCCTAATCCATTCAAAACATTTCAATGGCAGGTTTTATGTTGCAGTGTCTGTATGTATGTGAGTGTATGTAGTATTAGTGCACGCTTATTACTGGTATTGACACTGCATAAAGGTTAATGTTATATATCTCAATAGGTCTATCTGAACCACATTGAGTTTGACAGGTTTCTTGCAGTTTTGGGTTGGGGTGGGGGTCTACTCAATGTACTGTTCAACTGTTCAAAGGTCAAAGGGCAGTGAGAGTGCGAAAAAGCTGGGTGAGGCAGAAGACTGAAGTTGTTAGTGCAGTGCATTGGCGAGCCAGGAGTTTAATACTGAGATCATGACAAGTCTTTCTTTCAGGTGCACTTCCCACAAGCTCTGCTGCCCGAGCAAAGTCTTGATAAGTTTTTGCAACACTTGCTAGTCCTGTAAGTGCTTGCGCATGGCGCTCACTGCATCGCTGGCAGCTGGAGAAGCATAAACACACACTTGTCAGCTGTACCAGTGAGCGGAAGCTTTCAGACAACGACTGAAGTGTTTCCTCTGGCGTCTGCCCAACCCTGACCACGCGTTGGCATCCGGCTAAAAGCCCCCGAGCTTCTGCATGTAATCGCCTTTTGTTCTCTGAAAAGTGAGCCGCACAGGTATCTCTAGGGTGTTCGTGGACTCCATCTTGGTTCTTCATAGCACCAGCAAGAACACTTAGGAGGGTATCCACATCCCGTTGCAGAGAAACGAATCCTGTTGGTGGTAGGGGATATCGACGAGTCAGCAGTGAATGGATGATGTCTTCATGAGGGTCCGAAAGGAAGCAGTCAGGAGCATCCAATGGAAACAGAAGGGGACTGAGTTCTGCAGATGAAGAAGCAGGAAGTACTAGATGAGGGAATGAGGGCAATGGAGAAGATGGAGAGAAAGATGCAGGGGATGCAGAAAGCGAGGAAGGAGGGATAGATGTCAGAACAGCATCCCCACTTTCACCCTGGCTAGTTCTGCGGGAAAACTCATATACGGTGAGTTCATCATCAAAACTGGCGCTGTCAAGAACTCCACTAAAACAGTTAGTGTATACTGTATGGCAGGTTTCTAAAGGTGTCTGAGCACTCTCCATTACGGTGTCACACCCCATAGCCAGTACCGAGCTGCAGCTGAAGTCTGGTTTCTCTTGTAGCTTTGGGCTGAGCAAAGATTGTGGCTGGGTTATGGTAGGTTTCGACTGGCAATTTGCAAAAACCCCACAGCTAAAGTTTTGAGGAGTTGTGTTTGAGGGAGGTTGGCTACGTTCTTGTAACCCACTAGATGTTACCAGCCCCCAGGGTCCGTTTAGGTTCTGTGTAGTAACCACTACAGATGCGGGGCTGACTTTGAAAGAGTTGTCTGCTTTGGAGCACAAGGGGGATATGGCTTTTACAGAAAACTCTTTAGGTTCACTTTTCTGCAGTCCACATGTTTTAGGACTAATGTGGCTGACCTCTCTTACCTCCTCAATCACCTCGGTGACCTCTTCGGATACAATGGTAACCACTTTTACCTCTGTTATCTCAGGAGAACCTTCGTTCAACGTCACATCCTCAGTTGCCTCTTTTGCTACTTCAACTTCGTTTTTCTGTAGTTGTGTTTCTGAACGTCTTCTCACAGGTTTAGCATTGCCACTGCCATTAGAAATGCCATTTAACATTTCCTGGGAACGTGATAAGTAGAGGGGAAGGTTCTGGATCTTTCCCCGCAACGTTGAGGCAGAGAGTCGCCCAAGGATTCCAGATGAACAGGGTGTGAGAAGGAACCTTTGGCTTGGCTCATAAGATGGAAGACTAGAAGATAGTTCTCGGAGTGAAGGGTCGCAAGTATTGTTAGTTTCCTCCATTTCTGGTCCTCTGAAATGCTGGGAAAATATGTACCTTGATGGACAATGTGGTGCACCATTATCAAAAGATGTAGACAAGCTCTGACTTCTGGTCCTCTCTCTTGGCTCCACTGAGTACTCTCCCATTCCAGACTGGAGTACAGTATCCTCATCTCTGTCTAATTCAGGGCTTGTGGTGTACGATATGCTTGGGACATGGGAGTAGGGTAAACTTGATGGAGATATCTGACGTAGTCTTGGTAGTGAGCTGCTTTTTTGGAGAATATCTTCCATTTGTTTGCTTACCTGATCATCTCTGCTTTCACACTGTCCTCTAGACATATCAAAGAACAAGTGGCCTCCTAACAGTCTTTCAACTAGACCTCCCACTGCACCTTCTTCTTGATCATCTCTGCTGTGATTACTGGTATTTCCTTTATCCTGTAGGTCCATGTGGGTGCGTACTGCTACTATAGCTGGCGATACAGTAGACATTAGTTCAGTGACTGATTTGAACTCCATGGAATCTGGTTCCATCTCTATGAGTTGCTGTTTCCGCTGATATGCTTTATTTGTGTGTGATCCCACTTGTGTATCATTATGTGGTCCTGATCCATTGACTTTGGATGGGTTGATGGGTTTGGATTCCAGCTGCGCTGGTTCTCCTTCAGAATCAGTTAGGGATAAGACTGTAGGACATGGACCTTGATCTGAGCATCCACCATCAAAACATGCCATTAGGCCAGCACCTTGGTTGACTGATATAGTATCATAGTTTGGGATGCAATTTTCATAGCTGTTTCCTAAATGATCCTCTTCTGGGAATGATACCAGGGATGTGTAATTTGTTTCCATGAATGAGCGACGCTTTTTGGATCTTTTGTTGAAATTTGACAATTCCGCTTGAGTAACCATTTTTCTTTTTTCCTTTTCTCTCTTCTCTAGATCCTCTGCATCTTGTTCACTTGCACAGAGGCCAATCTCCCTCAGGCTTAGTCTCTGTAATATGGTGCTTGACTCTGCAGAATTTTCTATAAAGAGAAATACCAGCAAATACATATGTTAAGTATTTGTTAGCAAAGCTACACAAGACTATTTTGGGTATGGTTTTTTAGTGATGGGTACGAATAACTAATTTTCATAAGATTAAAGAAATAATTCACCCAAAAATTGAAATTCTGTCATTAATTACTCATGGTCATTTGTTCCAAACCTGTAAGACCTATGTTTATGTTCTGAACACAAATTAAGATATTTTTGATGAAATCAAAAGAGAGCTTTCTGACCATGCATAGACAGCAATGCGACTACCATGTTCAAGGCCTAGAATGGTAGTAAGAACATCATTAAAATAGTCCATGTGACATCAGTGGTTCAACCGAAATGTTACAAAGCTACGATAATACTTTTTATGTGCAAAGAAAACAAAAATAATGACTGTATTCAACAATTTCTTTGACGCATGTTCACAACAGAACCACAACGTCATTATTTTTGTTTGCATTGTGCTCCAAAAGTATTATTGTACCTTCATAACATTGCAGTTGAACCACTGATGTCACATTGACTATTTTAACAATGACTTTACTTTCTGGGCCTTGAAATTATCAGTTGCGTTGCTGTCTATGCAGGGTCAGAAAGCTCTCGGATTTCATCAAAAATATCTTAATTCATGTTCCAAAGATAAACGAAGGACTTACAGGTTTGGAACGACATGAGGGTGAGTAATTAATAACAGAATTTTCAGAATTGGGTGAACTATCCCTTTAAGTGTTTTCTTTATAATGGTTTTCTATAGGAATGCATTTAATGTGAAACATTGTGCATCGATGACATAAATGATCAATGATAATTTCATTTTCATTTTCATTCTAAACTACAGTTAAAGTCAAAAGTTTACATACACCTTGCAGAATCTGCAAAATGTTAATTATTTTACCAAAATAAGAAGGATCATACAAAATGCATGTTATTTTTAATTTGGTACTGACCTGACTAAGATATTTCATGTAAAAGACGTTTACATATAGTCCCCAAGAGAAAATAATAGTTGACTATATAAAAATGACCCTGTTCAAAAGTTTACATACACTTGATTCTTAATACTGTGTTGTTACCTGAATGATTCACAGCTGTGTTTGTTTGTTTAGTGATAGTTGTTCATGAGTCCCTTGTTTGTCCTGAACAGTTAAACTGCCCGCTGTCCTTCAGAAAAATCCTTCAGGTCCCACAAAAGCATTTTTGTGTATTTGAACCATTTCCAACAATGAAAACCATCTTTCATATTGAGCACAACTGAGGGACATGCAACTATTACAGAGGGTTTAAATGCTCATTGATTCTTCAGAAGGAAACATGATGCATTAAGAGCCAAGAGTGAACAGAATGAAGATATGTACATTTATATATTTTTTCATTTAGTACTGCCCTTCAGAAGCTACAGAAGATACTTGCATGTTTCCCAGAAGACAAAATAAGTTAAATTGACCCTGATCTTCAAATTCAAAACGTTTTCACTGCTGAAAACTTTTGAATGGGGTCATTTTTACTATGAAAAATGAATTATTTTCTCTTGTGGCCTATATGTAAACATCCTTTATGTGAAATATCCTATTCAGGTCAGTATTACATAAAAAATAACCATTTTGTATGATCCCTCTTATTTTGGTAAAAAATTAAACATTTTGCAGATTCTGCAAGGTGTATGTAAACTTTTGACTTCAACTGTATACTTTTAACTTCTACAACATTTTATAGAAATATTTTGAGAACATTTAATGAAGAATCTCCCATACGTCATACCTCTAGTCATGGCAGTTGAGAAGGGTTCTTCAGGGGATGTGAATCTTTCCTGAGCATCAAAGAACTCATCATCTGAACTGCTATCTCCAAACCCTGGTGGGGGTTGAAAAATTGGCACTGTGTCTGTCTGATTCACTTCCTTTCTTTCCCGATCTGGTTGTATTTCCATAGGACCTGGAGGAGAAAGAGGTCGTGGAAGGCTTCGGGCACTGTCAGGGGTAACATTGGAGCAGATATTGTAATAGTGTCTAGTATCTCCTTGTTCAAATGTGAACACATAGTCCCCAGGAGGAGCTATGGTGCTTCCAGGACATTTTTCAGGTGACCCCTTTTCATGGTTTTCATTCTCTGTTCCCAACTCCTCACAATCCTCCTCTTCACTGGCTGCTGGGGGACTAGGTAGACATTCAGCAATATTTGAGAGTGCAGGAAAGCAAAAGAATTGGTCAATATCAGGCTCACAATGGGAATCGGCAGAGCACAGGTCACTTGGGGAATGAGAATCTTTGCTCTGCAGTTGCCGTGGAGACAATGATGGTGAATAGCGATCTTCACAGCAGTAAGAGTCTTTCACTGGTAAATGGCATGGGCGTCTGGTAGAAAAGTAGGTCATGAGGTCGTCCTCCTCTAGGGCATCTATAGAGTCACTAGACATGCTGGTCATGAAGTGTGACTCAGTTTGGTATGAATCAGATGCTTCAGATGATGGGTCATCCACAATGATAACACACTGAGGTTGTACTGGCTTTTTCTCTTGCGCTGTGTCTTCCTTTTCTGTGCCCACTCTCTCGTTGTCTCTTTCTGCTGTCTTTCCATTATTAACATGTATAGATTCATGGATGGTTTCTTTGAACTCCTCCTTTTCCTTCTTCTCAACCACCTCCTCTTCTTTGCGTCCTTCTTTCTCCACCTCTTCATCTTTTTCCATGTAACTTTGTGCTTTTTCAGTTTCTTCTGGTAGCTTATCACTGTGTTCGTCTGTTGTGTTGTTGCTTTTGGCAGTGCTAGCAACATGAGCAAGGAGTGCATCCACGTCTGTGTCTGAGTCGTCAGAGTCGCTGCCACAGTGTGACACATAACCTATACACAATGGCAGAGGCACAGACAAAAATAAGATAAATCACAATGTGAAAATTTTCTTTGACAACAGTTCCTTAAATATACAGTATAGGGTGGCTGCATACTCACTACTCGCATTTGGTTCCAATTGTTTTGTCACATTTTTTCAAAGTAATGACATAAATGTCATATACCTTGTGATTTTATAGGCTATAGATGCAATTGGTTTCCACTGATAAAAATCTGTGTAACATTTTTTTTTTTTTTGCTATTTTTAGAACACTGTTACAGCCAGAGTATGTGAGTAGTGTGGAGTGGAAGTGAAGTACTTAGATTCTGCCTGAAGCATGTAGCTTTTTTTTTTTTTTTAAATCAAAGCGGCAATGTTTTCTCTTGCTTCAAGAGGCTTTTAAGAGTTTTCAAAATGTTCAACATTCATCAAAGCTCACCTAGGATGTTTTTCAACTTTGCTAGACCAACGAATTTAGTTAAACAGATAAATAGGTTGCATACCCTCCTCTGCTGATATGCGGTGGCTCTGTGAATGAGTAGACCAGGGGAACACACAAATCTGGGGGTCCACAAGCAGTTTGCAGTATCCAGCAACCAGACAAGATAAATCTTTAGCAGCCACTGACTCCATTAGCAAGGTTATTGGCTAAAGACAGAAAAATTGTGACAATGTGAAAGAAAGAGCAGAGAGAACAAAGAATAGATTATAAGTGTAAATATACAGTGCCCTCCATTAATTTTGGCACTATTGAAGAAAAACAATTGGGGGGAAACTCACATTAAGAAATTTTTTTTTTTCTCCAATGCATGTTGGTCATAATTATTGGCACCCCTAGAAATTTTTAAATATCTCTGATGTATATTCCCATTCATATTTACAAATTTTTTAGCACACCAGGGTGACTAGGAGCATGAAACTGTGTCCAGCAAATGACTTCCTGTTCCACAGGATTATAAATATGAGAAACACAAAAGCCAAATTTCCTTAGTCATCCATCACAAGGAGTAAAATCAATGGATATAGTTCTGAACGTGCAGAACAAGATTGTTGAGCTTTACAATATAGAAAGTGGCTGTAAAGAAAATAGCTGAACACATTGAAAATTCCCATATTCAACATCAGGGCAATAATTAAGAAGTTCCAATCAATTTAACATGTTACAAATCTGCCTGGATGAGGACGTGTGTCCTTTAATGCATGGTGAGAAGGAGAGTTTGAGTGGCCAAAGACTCTCCAAGGATCACAGCTGAAGAATAGCAAAGATTATTTGAGGCTTGGAGTCAGAAAGCCTGGAAAAATATCAAACAGCCCCTACATAACCACATGTTGTACGTGTTTCAAGAAAAATCCTCCTCGCTCATCCAAAAACAAACTCTAGCATATTCAGTTCTCAGACATGACTGGAACTTGAAATGGGACTGGGTTTTATAGTCAGATGAAACTAAAAAAATAGTTTTTTTTTTGGCATTAAACCCACCAGATGGGTTTGGTACAAACTGGGATATAAAGTACCCCATGCCCATGGTTATACTGATGGATCTTTAATTTTGTGGGCCTATTTTTCTTCTGGAGGTATCCTGGATATCTTGTTCAAACATGGCATCATGGATTTTTATCAAATACCAACAGATGAAAAATCTAAACCTGACCTCCTCTGCTAGAAATCTTAAAATCGGGCCATGGTTGGATCTTTCATCAGGACAATGATCCAAATCAAACATCAAAGTCAACACAAAAATGTGTCACTGAGCACAAAATGAAGTTTCTGCCTATATATGTCATGCAGTTCCCTGATCTGAGTGGGGTGAACTAAAGAGGAGAAACACCAACATGGAGCTGGGAATTCAGGTGTTCTCCAAACTTATCAGGCATTATAGGAGACAACTCAGAGCTGTTATCTTGAGAAAAAGGACGCTGCAATAATTGAGTGCCAATAACTAGAGCCAATGTGAACTAGAGAAAAACATGTTTTTCTGAATTTTCCTCAACTTTCCATTGTTTAAGTCAAGGATAGATCAGAATTTTGTGAAGTTTTTGAATAAAAGATGAAAAGGATAAACAATGCAGATTTTTTACAGCCACCTTTGCTCATATTTACCAAGGGTGCCAATATTTGTGGAGGGCATTAAACGTGGATGTAAATAAGAGTGTGTACTGTATATTACCTACCTTTATATCCTGCAGGTAGATCTTGACCAGACTAACTCTGTCAGACTCAGGTAATAGTTCCACTCTGGTAATGCAGCTGAATTCAGTTAGTGTGGTCATGATGCTTAGCTTGTGGTTGATCACTTGACTCACCCCATACTGAGCTCCCACCAACAAACTAACCGTTGACTCTCTGTCCTGCAGCTATTTAAATAGAGAGAGAGTGAGACAGAGAGAGCGAAAGAAGGGCATGTGATAAACCAAGACTGTGATATATGGAAGAATTGACAGCAGGGAAAAATGAAGCAAGAATGGGGATAAACCAAAAGGGCTGTTACGAACATTTATCCTAATCTGTTTTTCTTACAGTATATCTTCAGTTCCTTGCTTTTATTGATTTATTTAGACATACAGTCTGTTTAAAGTACATAAGACAGAATATAGAAAGCAAACAATGACCTACTAGGGATTCAATAAAAGGGAAAGTCTCACATTCAATGATCCTTTACTTGCCTTTGTATGCATTGCAACATTTTTTAATGTTATGTTTGAAATATTTTCTCACATAAATACTCTACCAGTCAAAAGTTTTTGAACAGTAAGATTTTAATGTTTTTTAAAAAAGCCTCTTGTGCTCACCAAGCCTGCATTTATTTGATTCAAAGTACTGCAAAAACAGTAAAACTTTGAAATATTTTAAATAACTGTTTTCTATTTGAATATGTTTTAAAATATAATAAATAAATGGTAAATGGTAGTGTACAGTCACTAAAACATAACAAAGTACACTATTCTTTGTATATTTTGGGGTCAGTGAGTATATATTTAGTTACATTAATACATTTGTTTCGCTTAGGTCTCTCTGATTTTCTGTCATCTTAAATGGCATTTTAGTGCTAATGTGTAAGTGTGTGATATGGATGAAAGATGTAAAGCCATTGCATGTGTAAATGCAGGTGGAGGACATTTACCGGCAACATTTTACAGTAGTTTAATGGATTTCATGTCTGAAAGTGGCTATTAAAACTCAGAATGCATCTCTCACCATCATAGTGGCACTAAAAGCCTTTCCTCTATAGGACTTGAGTTCAGACATCTCATTCATGTAGTTCAGTCTCGCTTGATTCACTGAGACCACCTTTAAAAACATCCCACACATTGAAAATAATGTTAAAATTCATCATACTGTTCTTCACTTACAAAGAATACCAAAATAATCATTCTAAACCCTTTTTAAATACTATGAACCATGGTATTCTTAAAGGTAAAACTCATGGTACTGTACATTGATTTAGTATCATTCAGTAACATGATATATATTCTAAATACCATTTAAAATCATTACTGGTACACTATTATAGTTTTTTTTATATTTGTATAGTATGTAAATAATTTACATTCTTCCACATAATGCTTAGGGAAACACACACATGTACATATGCACACACCTTTTGCTTGGGCTCCTGATTCAAAATCTTTTTCATGTGGTAACTGATGGCTTTCTTCAAGTCCTTCTCTCTCATGTTTCGCAGTAAGGTGTGGGATACAAAGCTTTCAATGCCCCACTCCTTCCTTCAGACAGAAATAGATCAGACAGTGCAGAATAGTGTTACACACAGAGGGTTGTGCGGTATACTAGCACTAAAATGTATGTGTAAACTCAAAATAATTATGAGGATGATAATAATGAATTATTTGCTTTGAATTATTATTGAATCTGTTGACAATTCTAAATAAATGTAATCTACACTGTACACTACACTGTCGAAAATCTTTTTTACAGAAAAGAAAAGATAGCTGTGGTTGCCAGAACTTTACTATAAAAAATATGGTAGCGATATTGTAGTGGTAGGAAAAAATAATTACGATAACAAAAAGTGCATAAATGTCATTAACTGATATAATGTTACAAATACCAATCTACTAAAGTACTAAAATCTGTTTTGTACCTTTATAATATGCTGACAACTACCTAAAATACTGGTGGTAAAGAGAAAACCACGAGTTGATGACACATTTTTGTTTACCACAATCTTTTCTACAAGCTAAGGTAAATACTAATATATATATAGAAGGTGCACAGTCATACCCACAAATAAAAAAACACCATCATGGTAACACACACAACACTAAAATAATGCAATAAACATTACGTTACCAACAACAAAATGTAACATAAAACCCTAACGTACAAAAAAAAAAAAAAAAAAAGTAAAGTGTCATACAGAGATTTCAGGAATGTCAATTTACGGTTTCTCACTTTAAAGGAACACTCCACTTTTTTTGGAAATAGGCTCATTCTCCAACTCCCCCCCGAGTTAATAAGTTGAGTTTTACCGTTTTGAAATCCATTCAGCCATTCTCCTGTTCTGGCGATATCACTTTTAGCCTAGCTTAGCATAGATCATTGAATCCTATTAGACCAATAGCATCACATTCAAAAATGACCAACGAGTTTCGATATTTGTCCTATTTAAAACTTGACTCTTCTGTAGTTATATCGTGTACTAATACCGGCGGAAATGCAAAGCTGCGAGTTTCTAGGCTGATAAGATTAGGAACTACACTCCCATTCCGGCGTAATAGTCAAGGAAGTTTGCTGCCGTAATATGGCCGAAGCAGGAGCAGTAATACCACGCAGCACATGTGCAAATGCTAAACTAGCTGGGAACTCATTTCTGATAATACTCTGCCTGCTTCGGCCATATTACGGCAGCAAACTTCCTTGACTATTACGCCGGAATGGAAGTGTAGTTCCTAATCTTATCAGCCTAGAAACTCACAGCTTTGCATTTCCGCCGGTCTTAGTACACAATATAACTACAGAAGAGTCAAGTTTTAAATACAACAAATATGGAAACTCGTTGGTCATTTTTGAACACGATGCTATTGGTCTAATAGGATTCAATGATCTATGCTAAGCTATGCTAAAAGTGATATCGCCAGAACAGAAGAATGGCTGAATGGATTTCAAAACGGTAAAAATCAACTTTTTAACTCGGGGGGAGTTGGAGAATGAGCCTATTTCCAAAAAAAGTGGAGTGTTCCTTTAAATTATAAGATGAATTGCTCACTTCCAAAAACTGTGAATTTAACAGCATTTTACGCCAAAATGACAAGAAATGTCCTGTTTGATTTACCACCATTTTTGACTGTACATAGTAAGTAAACTTACCATTAACTAAATAGTCTTTTACTGTCACATTTAAAACTCTTCTATTAGTAAAATTACAATAATTTTTTACAGTGTACAGTTTAAACGTTTATGACTTTTGTGATGTTTTGTTATGAAAGTGTCTTATGTTTACCAAGGCTGTATTTATTATCAAAAATACAGTAAAAACAGTTACAATGTAAACATTTTTAAAAATTTAAAAAAGCTGTTTCTATTGTAATATATTTTTAAAATGTTAATTAATTCATGTGATGGCAATTTTTTCTATGATTCCGTGGTAGAATTTCAATTTTGTCCAATTTAATACATTTGCTTAGGAATTCTGATAAAAAAAAGGAAGTCCCATACATTTTCGTCAAATATTAATATATACTTAAGTATTACTAAGTATAAATTAATTATACTTAGTAATGAAGTATTCATTTATTTTAAATCTTACTGACCTCAAATTTTTGAATAGTAGTGTACAACTAAATAACTAAAAAGATGTAGCAGCAGGTTTTATGCTCGTGGAAATAGTATAGACACTTATGGCATAGTGTTAGTGTGTGTGCACTCACATGATGGCCTTTAGTGGTGTTTTAAGGGATTGTCCACTGCTGGCTAGTTTTTCCTGTACATGTAGAGCAGCCAGTCTGAGAGCTGTATTACATTTCATCTCCACTGCAAACCTTTCCTGCAATACATCACTCACACTCTACACACACACATACACACACATTTATTCAGATGTGTCTAAATGGGAACATAGCACAGACTTCTATTGTAAAAATTTTTAGTCGACTAATAGATGTTTATTCAAGCCATTAATTGAGTAATCACACATATTAATTGTATTACTTAAATATATACTTAGTATTAAATATATACTTTCAAGTGCACTCATAAAGCTTGCCGCAAAACAGAAAAAGTAATGTGCCGGTAAAAAAAATAGTAAGGAGATATTTTAATTATTTATTAATAAACTAGTGTTTTCTGAGTCAGTGTTGGCTGCAAATATAAAGTTGATAATGCTGACTCGACATCTCTGCAGTACACTGGATGTGCCTTTAGAAAAAAAAATTAAATGTGAAAATTACATTATCAGAGCTTTCTATAGATATTTATCATGTCTGTGAGGTAAGTATAGTCTATATGCTGAGTTTTAGTACATTTTTTGTTTTCTTCATTTTACAAAAGCACATCGTTTTGTTGCACATATTGTGAGTGTGCACAAAAAAGTAGACCCTTTATATTTCTCTCCTGATTCAGACTCAATAGATGACTTTTACACTGTAGAAAGCAGTGGACAGAGGATTTGATTTTAGCCAAAAGCAATGTTTTGATGTTAAAAACATTTTAATGATGAATTTATGTTACCAACATGCATTTTGCTTCATTGATGGAGTTGTGTAGATTGTGATGTTTTTATCAGCTGTTTGAGCTCTTTTACTTTGCTATACTGTACATTTCTAAATAAATCTGTTCTGATAAAGAAACAAATCTTAATTTTGGATGTCCTGAGGGAGAGTACATTTTCAGCAATTATTAGGTGAACTATTCTTCATATATACCCAGAAATCAAACACACACCTGTAAGTATAGATACTCAAAGGCCACAGGATCTTCTTTGAGCATGCTCTTAAA
The DNA here is from genome assembly GCF_049309525.1 of Garra rufa. NCBI lineage: Eukaryota > Metazoa > Chordata > Actinopteri > Cypriniformes > Cyprinidae > Garra > Garra rufa. Next base: position 36,396,086 of record NC_133366.1, on the reverse strand, counting down.
GTCTCTAGGTTGAAAGCAGACACGGAACAGACACCTGTAGTCATGAGTCTCCTTCTTTTCAACCACCTGTCACACGCATACAGATTATTAGATAATATACCGTGTGTGAGGCATTAAAAAGTTACAGATGAGTATAGAAAGAAGCAACCTCGGTCACACTTTATTTTAAGATCCAACTCTCATTAACTAACTATTAACTATGACTTTTCCCTAAATAAACTTCTAATTTGCAGCTTATTAATAATAAAGTAGCTGGTAAATTTAGGTATGGGGTAGGATTGAGGGATCTAAAATATGCTCATGCAGAATAAGACATTTCTATGTGCTTTATAAGTAGTAATAAACAGACAATATTCTAATAATATGCATGCTAGTTAATAGTGAGAACTGGTCCTTAAAATAAAGTGTCACCAAAGAATATACTATTTTCAATATAAGGAAAGTGAATGAGGAAATGAAGTCATATGACTTCATGTAATAAGGTTACTCACTAAAAATCTAGTTTTTGACAACCCACATACTTATTCACTTTTATTACATGGTTTTAAATGATTTTTGTTCCATAGAGCAAAGGAAGTCCCACAGGTTTGGAACAATAAATTATAACTTAACAACGTGCATTTTTGTGTGGACCTTTACTGTGTTTGTACCTTTTGAATAATCTCTTCTTCGTGCAGTAGATATAGTTTGCTGATGCTGTACTGTTGTTCTAGCATCAGAGAGAAGTGTTCGATACGGGCGATTGAGAGTTTCTCCTTCAGAGTCATTACTATGTCCTGGTGGAGAACATACATTAAATAAGAGGATACATGAAGCATGTAAGATTATATAGAGGACAATTAATGTACAACACTTAGGTTAAAGCTAAGAAGACCTCTCTTGTAAGGGACTGTAATGGTACCATGATACAGTGATGTTTTAGATGGTAATGGTACTGAATAATTACTATAATTATGTACAGTGGTAATTACACTACCAATCAAATGCTTGGGGTTGGTAAGCTTTTTAAATGTTTTTGAAATGTCTCTTTTGTTCACCATTGATTTATTTAATCAGACATACAGTAAAAATACAATTACAATTTATAATTATGGTTTTTATATTTTAAAACAGTGTATTACTATAATGACAAACCCATTTTCTCCAGCCATTGCTTATTTCTTTAGTGTTACATGATCCTTCAGAAATCAAATTGAAAGTTCAAAAGCATTTAATTGAAAGCAGAAATCTTCTGTAACATTGCAAATGCCTTTGCTGTCACTTTTCATCAATTTAATGCATCCCTGCTGAATAAAAGTATTAATTTCACTGACTCCAAACATTTGAATGGTAGTGTATATAACACTACCAAGAAATCCCTGGTACTGCCAATGGACCATGGTTTTACTATTGTACTTTTTGCTTTTTCTGTTTTTCAGTTTTTGGATGCCAACAAACATCCTAAAAATAGGCAATATAATTAATGGATTTGTGCACTTCCTGAATAACTATTTTCTGATAATTTACTCACCCCCATGTCATCCAGGATTTTTATGTCTTTCTTTCTTCAATCGAAAAGAAATTAAGGTTTCTGAGGAAAACAATCCAGGATTTTTCTCCATATAGTGGACTTCAATGGAGGTCATTGGGTTGAAGATCTGAATTGTAGTTTTAATGCAGCTTCAAAGGGCTCTACATGATCCCAGCCTTGGAATAATGGTCTTATCTAGCGAAATGATCTGCCATTTTCAATTTTTTTTTTAAATATATACAGTGAAGCCCAAAATTATTCATACGCCTGGCAAATTCTGACTTAAAGTTAATTTTATTCAACCAGCAAGTTTTTTTTTTTTTTGACCGGAAATGACACAGGCTTCTCCCAAAAGATAATAAGGCTATGTACAAGAGGCGTCATTGTGGAAATAAATATTACTCATCTTTTATTTACATTTGAACAAAAAGTGGCATGTCCAAAATGATTCATACCCTTCTCAATAATCAATAGAAAAACCTTTTTTTTTGGCTATTACAGCAATCAAACGCTTCCTATAATTGCTGACCAGCTTTTTGCATGTCTCCACTGGTATTTATGTCCATTCATCTTTAGTGATGAGCTCCAACTCTTTCAGCTTGTAGGGTCTCCTTGCCATAATCCTGATTATTAGCTCCCTCCACAGATTCTCAATTGGATTTAAGTCAAGACTCTGGCTGGGCCACTGCAAAACGTTAATGTTTTGTCTGCTGACCATTTCTTCACCAATTTTGCTGTGTGTTTTGGGTCATTGTCGTGCTAAAATGTCCACTGGTGCCCAAGGCCAAGTTTCTCTGCAGACTGCCTGATGTTGTCATTGAGAATTTTGATGTATTGCTCCTTTTTCATGGTGCCGTTTATGTTATTAGGTTCCCTGGTCCACCGGCTGAAAAAAAAAAAAACTAAAACATTAGGTTCCCACCACCATGTTTGACAACGGGGATGGTGTTCTTAGGGTTGAAGGCTTCTCCTTTTTTTACACCAAATGAAGGCTACATTATTGTGGCCAAACAATTAAATTTTTGTTTCATCTGACCATAAAACAAAAGACCAGAAGTCTTTATTGTCCAGATGAGCATTTGCAAAGGCCAAGCAGGCTTTTGTGTGCCTTATCTGGAGAAGTGGTGTCCTCCTTTGTTTGCGTCCGTGGAACCCAGCGGTATGCAGTGTCCATTGGACTGTCTGCCTTGAGATGTTGCCACCAGCAGAGCCCAGATTCATCAGGATGGCCTTGGTGGTGATTCTTTTTTACCTCTCTCACTATCCTCCTGGCCAGCACAGGTGTCACTTTTGGCATCCGAGATTTTTCACAGTGCGGAACGTCTTGTATTTTTTAAAAATACTTTGCACTGTAGCCACTGGAACTTCAAAACATTTAGATATGGTCTTATTGCCCTTTCCTGACTTGTGAGCAGCCGCAATGTGCAGCTGCAGGTCCTCAGTGAGCTCCTTTGTCTTAGCCATAACTGTCCACAAACCAACAGCAGAGAGCTTCTGTTTTTCACCTGTTGAGTTGATTAAAACAGCTGTTCCCAATGAATCAGGGTAATTAGGATGCTTTAGAACAGCTTTGACTATTTGGAATGGTATAGAACCTTGGATTTTCCCATAGACTGTGACAGTTTGCAAAGGGTATGAATAATTTTGGACATGCCACCCTTTGTTCAAATGTAAATAAAAGCTGAGAAATGTTTTTTTTCCACAATGATGTCTCTTGTACATCGTCTTATTATCTTTTGGGAGAAGCCTGTGGCATTTCCGGTCAAAAAAAACTTGCTGGTTGAATAAAAGTAACTTTAAGTCAGAATTTGCCATGGGTATGAATAATTTCGGGCTTAACTGTATATATAATAGTCCACTGTATGGAGAAAAATCACTTTTCCTCAAAAACGTTAATTTCTTTTCAACTGAAGAAAGAAAGACATGAACATCTTGGATAACACAGGGGTGCATAATTAATAGGAAATTTTTATTCTTGAAGTGAACTAATCATTTAATGCTGGCTGAAAAATAAACACATCATACTATAGGGAATATATCTACAGTACCTTAACAGTGGTTTTGGATTCAAACTTGAAAGCCTTTGTTTGGCCATTCTCCAGATAGACTTTCAGAACATTGGGCAGGAACAGCAGAGAGTTACCCTGGAGGTCAGAGGTCAATATAGGATCCAAGGTCAATAGACATATTATAAATATAATAATATAAGTAAATGTAGCGCATATGCTGTATTATCAAACAACTGCCTGTTCCAACAAAGTGTTAAAACCATTCTGGTTAAGCCAAATATATCAGTCTTATAATCATATTAAAAAAAGATTAAGCCCTCCAGAAGCTGCATACGAAAATGATAAACAGTTTTATCACTGCCTTAGTCATGTGGTGTGTTTGATAATGGGCTTGCTTAATTAGATGTTAATTAAAAAACATCTCGGGTTGAGGAAAATGAACATCCTCACATCCATCCACACATCTAAAACATTCAAAAATAATGTTTTAAGGTGGACTGTTTCTTTAAGGTGCTCTGTCATAAATATTAATTATGACACATCCCACCACCTATATAAATTGCAGCTACACTGTACACCATGTCAGCACAACTACGCAAAGATTATGATTAATGGTTAATTGAATAATTAATAAATTACTGATACATTATTTATTGAGGTTTTGCCCAAGACTGGGTAGACTGCCAAATCCTCTCCCTCTCAATGCCACTCTAATGTTCATATTCTCTTTTTCATTTTCTTTATCACTCACTCTTATCTTCTTTTTGTTAATAACCACATGTGAATACTCCATTATTAACAGAGCATGAATGAACAGAATGAGTCAAACCTGTGAGTGACCATTGACCACCACCTCCTCCGCAAACCTCACTTTAACTGGGTTTGACTTCAGCTTGGCTCTCTTCTCTGGAGTTATGAAGGATGATTTTGGCCCCTATAGCACATCCATAATGACAAAAAGCACAATTATGAACATGTCTGATATGTCCATGACATATTATTTCAACAAACTTTCATAGCAGAATTGTCATGGTGCTCTCGTGTACGTGCATCGAAGAGGAGCAATTGTTAAATAAAGTCTGTATTTTTGTTTTCTTTGCACACAAAACTTTTTATTGTAGCTTCATAAAATTAAGGTTGAACCACTGATGTCACATGGACTATTTTAATGATATCCTTTACTACCTTTCTGGGCCTTAAACGTGGTGGTAGTTGCAGGGTCAGAAAGCTCTCAGATTTCATAAAAAATATCTTAATTTGTGTTCCGAAGATGAAGATCTTACATGTTTGGAACGACATTAGGGTGAGTGATTAAAAACAGAATTTTCATTTTTGGGTGAACTATCTCTTTAAGTGTTTTCTTTATAATGATTTTCTATGGGAAAACATTTAATGTGAAACATTGTGCATTGCGTTATATTCTGGGAAATCTACAAAATTCTGCTGAATGGATGTATATATATGATCAAATGTATTTAATAGGGATATTGAAAGCTGAAAGCATAATCAGATAATACTAAATGGACAAATACAAGATAGGAGATATGCACTTTACAAGGCAGTTCAAATTCTGCAGAAATGTAGTGAGCTTTCTGCTGAGCTCTGAGGGCACAGATTCCCTTTGGGCCTGATTATTATAAAAAACTTTTGGTCATCATTTCTGCCTGCTGCTATAATGCAGCACAACACCACATCCTCCTGCCATGCCTCATTCAGACATAACAGTGTGTGTGTGGGAGAGAGAGACGGCCTCTAACTGTGCGCACACACGCTTACCACAGTATTTCTCAGGATGGTCAGTACTATGGTGTTCTGACATTCTCTGTAAATAAGTAGAAAAGAGTATGGCAGGATTAGTTGTACAGATGCAGCTTGAGTCACCAGATGTTCCATTTTCCCTAATATAGTGTATATTCTGAAGATACACATTTATTATAAATTTGACCACATGAAAATGAACTACAATCTTAGGTAAAACTGGACATCTGGGCAACCAGATATAGCTGATTTTGTAGTTTCACATACCTGATGATGTCAGCAGCCTGCTCTGTAGATAGATCATCAACGGCAACATTGTTTATTTTGAAAAGTTGGTCACCAGGGACAAGCTTTCCATCCGCAGGGCCACCTATAAAAACAGCCAAACAGACTTTGATACTGTAGCTGTCGAACATTTGAAAAATCCTTAAATCAACCACTCTGTCACTCTGTCATACCATTTGTCATGGTTATCATGTTTTATATGAATGTTTGAGAATGAGTGTTTATGTTGTCCTAGTTACTAGTTATTTGGCTGTGGGGTAACCAGATGGTTTCAGCCATTCCAAGAGTAGGGTCTCCTGTAGACACAACTCCATGTGCCAAACTAGTCAGCCAGCATCTTGCTGTACATGCAGGCAATGCATGCAAATACCTGGGTTACATTTCAATCATCAAACTTATGTTCATTATGTTCAAATTAAAATATGTTATTTTTTATTGAGTACTGATTAAGATATATGACATAAAAAACGTTTACATATAATCTACAAGAGAAAATAATAATTGAATTCATAAAAATAACCCCGTTCAAAAGTTTACATACACTTGATTCTTAATACTGTGTTGTTTCTTGAATCATTCTGGGTGTTTTTTTAGTGACAGTTGTTCCCGTGTTTGTCCTGAAGAGTTAAACTGGCCACTGTTCTTCAGAAAAAACTTTTAGATCCTACAAATTCTTTGTTTTTGTGGGCAGTTTGGTGTTTGAATCCTTTTCTACAATCTTTTCACACTGAGTACAACTGAGGGACTCATATGCATCTATTGCAGAAGGTTCAAACGCTCACTGATGCTTCAAAAGGAAACACGATGCATTAAGAGCATTAAGAATTTGATCAGGGTAGATTAAACTTATTTTGTCTTCTGGGAAATATGTAAGTATCTACTGTAGCTTCTGGAGGGCAGTACTAAATGAAAAAAAAAAGATATTTAGGCAAAATAAGAAACATCTTCACATCTTCATTCTGTTCAAAAGTTTACACCCCTGGCTCTTAATGCATTTTTTTCCCTTCTGGAGCATCAGTGAGTGTTCGAACCTTCTGTAATAATTGCATATGAGTCCCTCAGTTGTCTTCAGCATGAAAAATCATACAGTCATTGTTGGAAAGGGTTCAAATACACAAAAATACTGAAAAACCAAAGAATTTGTGGGACTTGAAAGATTTTTCTAAAGAACAGTGTGGCGTTTAACTCTTCAGGACAAACAAGGGACTTATGAACAACTATCAGTAAACAACAACAACAAAAAAACACATAGCGTTCTAAACTTTTGAATAGGGTAATTTTTATATATTCAGCTATTATTTTCTCTTGTGGACTGTATGTAAACGTCTTTTATGTGAAATATCGTATTCAGGTCAGTACTAAATAAAAAATAACATGCATTTTGTATGATCTTTCTTATTTGCTAAAATAATTAACATTTTGCAAATTCTGCAAGGTGTATGTAAACTTTTGACTTCAACTGTAAATATACACTAATAGATTCATCTGCATGAAGCACTGCAAAATATTTTTTATAGTGCAAATAAAAGAGTGTAATTTCTGTAACTGTACCTGTAATATGATATTTTTTTGCTAATTTAATGTGATTTGACTCAAGTTTATTTGAACAACAAATATATTACCACAGTATCCTTTTTGCAGTAATGGACGCTTGTTTTGCAGCTAATGCACTGTAGCTGTTTTATTGATTTTCATGAAGAGCTTGTGTGCTGTATAATCAAAATTTACCTTCAAAAATCTCAATAAGGCTTTAATTTTACAGTTTCAGCCTGTTTAGATTGCTGCCTTAGACCTGCGCCACAGAATACCTCAAAAGACCTTGTCATTCCCTTCATATTACAATTACATATTCATAAAATTTATAGAGTGGGCATTTTCCTACCATCAAGCTAATCTAGAGATTCCCATAGTGAAATTGTTTCAAAATAAAGTCTAGCTCTCACATCTCCATAAAAGATCATCTCCTTTCAGAATTGTCTAGCCAATGGTCCCCTGTCTGATACCCCTTGTGAGTGTTATTCATAGCCAATGCTGGACGCTAATTTGGAAGTCCCACAGATGAGCTCTAAAGGTAACCAAGGCCACCTGGCTAAGATCTAGTACTTAACTTCAGTGCTTTCATTCCATGTGAGGAGAAAAGGATACCAAGAAGGTTTAGAGCAGTGCATATTTTAAAATCCAAAATAAATAATACAATTTTTATAATACATATTTAACATCTGACTGTAAAAGAAGATAAAAGAATATTCAGAGATAATTAGAGTATATTTTACAAGAATATACTGTACCGTTTTAGTCATTGTTATGCTTAATACAGTTCAGTCTGTTGCTTGATTCTGTGTAATTGTACACTTCTGGAGTGAAAATTGTTTCTACATTATTTTTTTTTAGTGTGGAAACCATTTGAGCTGATAAATGTTTTAGAGATGATTGCGTATGTAATGTACCTTCTGTCACGTCCAGCACCTGGGGTGGAGTGTGGGTTGAGACAGTAAAGCCATGGGAGTTAAGGGTGGGGTCAAGTGGGATCTTAACAGTGACTCTAATTGGACAGCTCCTCTGCTCCTGGGAGCCATTATCGGCAATTTGCCCATCTTCTAGCACACGCTCTCTATGTACAGACAGAGAAAGAGAGAGGGTGATGTAATTCAAGCAAAAAAGAAAAAGAGAAAAAAGCAAATATACTCATTCACACAATCATTCTCAGATTTAAAAAAACGGTACCGGCTGATGGACTCTCTGGAGCGGCGAAGCCAGCGTCCCACCACCTGCTCTACTCTGCTGGTCCTGCGAGATGGTGAGCGACTGCGGTCCCGCTCCTCCATTTAGCTATGCACAAGGTGAAAGGTCACCATTGGGCCACTATTTATTGCAAAGAAAAAAAGGTTATAATTATAACATTTCAATGATAGCTATATATATAAAATTATAAAAAATTAACGATATATTATTAACATAAAAAAAAAAAAAAAAAGTTGTCCCAATATTGAACCTCTTTGTTGAACCAAAAAAGCTGATTTTTTTCCCATTTAATGCAACAGATTGTTTTCTGAAAATGTATGAAAGTATGAATTAAACCACATAATTTTCATAAAGACTAATAGCATAAAGTTTATCTAAAAGTAAGTATCGGTTTGAATTACTTTATACATTTATATAATACACATGTATTTCTTTCAAATATGTATTATATATTATATTACAGTTTTATATTATATGTTCATTTTTATGTTTTGTCTTCTAGGAAACATGTAACTATCTTTTGTAGCCTCTGAAGGACAGTACTAAATGAAAAAACTATGATATTTAGGCAAAATAAGAAAAATGTACACATCTCCATTCTGTTCAAAAGTTTTCACTCCTTTTCAAACTTTTGAATGGGGTGTTTTTTAAAAATTATTTTCTCTTGTGGACTATATGTAAACGTCTTTTATGTTAAATATCTTATTCAGGTCAGTACTAAATAAAAAATAACATGCATTTTGTATGATCTTTCTTATTTTGGTAAAATGATTAACATTTTGCAGATTCTGCACGGTATGTAAACTTTTGACCACAGCTGTATGTATTTCTTTCAATTATGTTATATTATATTGCATTGCTTCTCAAATTGGGATTGTGGAGCCCTGGGGTTTGTGAGCTGATGAAAAAGCTAATAATTTAATTAAGGAAAATGTCAAATAAAAATAAATAAATCATTTTAAAATAAAACCATTCAAATAAAACATAATAAATAATAATAAGATTAAATATTTGTTTAGCAAGTAATGTGACCAAATAATGGTGCACAATTTCTCTATCCACTTCCTGTGATGTGATATAATGCTGTACACTTATTCATGCTGTTTATGGTGCCCTTCAGGCTGAGCATATACATTTATTATGGTCATAGCTTTGGCAAGCAAAATGCACAGCAATATACTGATAATGTTTTGATAATGTGTGGTCACCCTCTCTTCCAGCAGTGGTATGAAACATGGTCTCTCTTTGTATTGTAGGTTCTGCATATTGTGGTGTTGTTACAGAATTGCTTTTTATGAAGGGTTGAAGTTTATTGTGCTTCTATATCAAGTACGTCCCACTAGGGAATGTGAGAGACAATCTGGAGCCTCATGGTCAACAGAGAGAAGAACCAACAAAGACAAAGAGATAAATAGTATACTGCGACAAAAAAGAGAAGGAGATCCCGGGAGATCATGACTCATGGTCACATTATGTTCTCAGATTTCACAGGATTTGGATCTCACTTTCCATTTATTTTACAGCTGTCAACATTGTTATCAATACTGCATAAACCACATCAAAGTCGTTGAACTGTGCAACACTCGCCCAGAAATTTTGACAATAGCGACCGCCCTAGTTATATGTAAATATTTTTCCATTCTTTTTTAGAAAACAATAAAGGATTGAGCTAAACCAACCAGTCGTATGTATTTCTTTCAAATGTGACCCTGGACCACAAAACCAGTCTTAAGCCGCTGGGGTATATTTGTAGCAATAGCCAAAAATACATAGTATGGGTCAAAATTATTGATTTTTCTTTTATGCCAAAAATCATTAGGATATTAAGTAAAGATCATGTTCCATGAAGATTTTTTGTAAAATTCCTACTGTAAACATATCAAAATGTAAATTTTGATTAGTAATATGCATTGTTAAGAACTTAATTTGGAGAACATTAAAGGTGATTTTCTCAGTATTTAGATTTTTTTGCACCCTCAGATTCCAGATTTTCAAATAGATGTATCTCAGCCAAATATTGTCCTATCCTAACAAACCATACATCAATGGAAAGCTTATTTATTTATATATAAATACATATATTATGTATACATCTCAGTTTTGTAAAATTTAACCTTATGACTGGTTTTGTGGTCCAGGGTCACAAATATGTATTATATTATATCATATTACAGTTGGGGTCAAAAGTTTACATCTCCCTTTCAGAATCTGCAAAATGTTAACTATTTGACTTAAATAAGAAGGATCATACAAAATGCATGTTCTTTTTTTATGTTTTGTCTTCTAGGAAACATGTAAGTATCTTCTGTAGCCTCTGAAGGGCAGTACTAAATGAAAAAATATGATATTAAGCAAAATAAGAAAAATTTTGTTTGTCTCTTTATGCATGTTTTTTTTCCTTCTGGAGCATCAGTGTGCGTTTTGAACCTTTTGTAATAGTTGCATATGAGTCTCTCAGTTGTCCTCAGTGTGAAAAGATCTCAAAATCATACAGTCATTGTTGAAAGGTGTTCAAATGCACAAAAATGCTGGAAAACCAAAGAATTTGTGGGACCTGAAGGATTTTTCTGAAGCAGCAGACAGTTTAACTGTTCAGGACAAACAAGAGACTCATGAACAACAATCTCTAAACAAACAAACAAACAAAAAAAAAAACAGCTGTGGAGTGTGGATCATTCAGCAATACAACTGTTAATTTGCAATGAGTATAAAATACATTTTTAATTTACTGCAAAATGTATAAATAGTAGTTTAAGAGTCTCAAACACTTCATAGGGCAACACAATTAGGTGAAAACAAAGCTGAAATCACACCTGTTCTGTGTGAATCAAACTAGTATATACTGCATATACTGTACTATCAGCTAACAACTTTAGAGCTCATGCAATATGTGTGTGTTTTCAATGGTTTATGACTACTAAATCGCTAATGATCAATATATGTATAGAGAAAAAAGAGAGATTTCAACTTGCCTAGAGCAAAACTCAACTGTTTTGCTCTAGGCTGAGGCATTTCATTTAATAATTAAAAACTACCGAGGCAGTTTTCATTAGTGTCAAGTGCAAATTTTTGCCTTATTATATTAATAAGCTTGTTTATCTATAATTGTACAGATTTGAGTAAAGCTCAAATGACCATGGTGTAGCATCACACACAAAAAATTACACACTGCAGCTTTAACATTCATCTACAGAAATTAAGACAGCTAATTAGATGGCAATAATAGGAAAGAAGTGGTCCCAATATTGAACCTTGGGGCACACCTCTTTGCTAAACTAAAAATCTGATTTATTCCTATTTAATACTACATTGTTTGAAAAATAATATTGTTTTCTGTTATGCAGGTGTGAATTAAGCCACATAATTGGTGTTCAAATTTCCCTGGTCTTCATGTTTTTTAAATAACTAAACCACAATTTCTAACCATAACAATTCCCTTAACATAATTAATGCTAAAAAGGAGGATCCTAATAACAAAAACAACAATATGATCTCTAAAGAGTTTCCAGAACAGTTTGTACCTCAGGCAGTTTGCATTATGTATAAGGAAAAACACCTCTTGACCATGATGCACCTGCCTTATTTCCATTCTTCCACTTCAAATCAGTTTCTATTCTAATCAACTATTCCAGTTATTGCATTATTGTTGCCTGATTAAATATTAATCATTTTAATAATGAATGATAATAACATATTAGCAGCTATTCTGCCTAACCGCATTGTTCACTAAAAAACACCCCTCTTCTTTTTAAATAGAAAGATGTGGCAGGTTACCATCAAGAGATCCCTTCCTTTAAATCTCTCTTTAAAGCTAAGTTACTTAAAGATACCACCTTCCCTCTTTCACCCTTCCGTCTTCAAGAGGATTAAGCAGCACATAATGTTGAGGTTTCCCTATACAAATCTCATTACTTTTTCGGCACTATTTAATATATTTTATTCATGATACATGCTCCAGTGCTGTCTTGATCAATAGGGATCTAATGTACATCACAGCAAAATCGGAGGCCGGTGGAAGACTTTTTTATATACTAAAGATAAAGTTGATTCAATTACAGTTAGGAGTCTGTGAACTGCTAGATCACTAAAATGGATCCAGGAATTAAATCTGTGCTGTAGCATTGGGATAGGGTCCTATATTCAATGAATTTCACAATGATACATTTCAGTTTACTGCTCTCTCTCTCTGACTCTCTCTCGATCTCTCTCTCTTTCACTCTATATTAGATTAGTGGCCTGTAGAGTGGGGTTTAATTCCCCCTCACGCCCATGTTCCCTCATAAAAAAGGTCTGCTCATGCTCTCTCTCTGAGAGATAATAGCTGTATTCCATTATTAGCTTGGCCAGCTAACGCTAATGGTTTGGTTGAACTACTTAACGTAAGAATTGTCTAAAATTCATTCACTTTCACATGGGAGGATTACGGGTAGTGGACCAGCCAGGACAGACTATGCTTACTATGTTACGTTAGCATTGAGCAATGCTAAATGGCTTAAAACATACACTTAGTCTATCAGTTATAGGATCCTAGCCAGTAATAGATATTTCAGCAGGCTAAAAGTGTCAAACACAGTTACACACATCAGGTATATCGCAACACGTCTGTCTTGGAAACATCACTCACAGACGGTACTAATATGCTACAACAAAAATATACCAACCTAATCTCATGACGGATAAGTACTAATAAGTACATATCACTGCAGTTTCCAACAGAAATGTACAAGGAGTGGCCCTAAATGAGTGTTGTTTTTTTCCCCAGAACAGATGAATGAACAGTCAAGCCCAAAATTATTCATACCCCTGGCAAATTCTGACTTAAAGTTACTTTTATTCAACCAGCAAGTTTTTTTTTTTAAATTAGAAATGACACAGACGTTTCCCAGAAGATAAGACGATGTACAAGAGGCATCATTGTGGAAAAAAAAAAACATTACTCATCTTTTATTTACATTTGAACAAAAAGTGGCATGTCCAAAATTATTCATACCCTTCTCAATAATCAATAGAAAACCCTTTATTGGCTATTACAGCAATCAAACGCTTCCTATAATTGCTGACCAGCTTTTTGCATGTCTCCACTGGTATTTTTGCCCATTCATCTTTAGCGATGAGCTCCAACTCTTTCAGGTTGGTGGGTCTCCTTGCCATCACCCTGATCTTTAGATCCACAGATTCTCAATTGGATTTAAGTCAGGACTCTGGCTGGGCCACTGCAAAACGTTAATGTTTTGTCTGCGAACCACTTCTTCACCGCTTTTGCTGTGTGTTTTGGGTCATTGTCATGCTGAAATGTCCAATGGTGCCCAAGGCCAGGTTTCTCTGCAGACTGCCTGATGTTGTTGTTAATAATTTTGATGTATTGCTCCTTTTTCATGGTGCCATTTACTGTGATTAGGTTTCCTGGTCCACTGCCTGAAAAACACCCCCAAAACATTAGGTTCCCACCACCATGTTTGACAGTGGGGATGGTGTTCTTAGGGTTGAAGACTTCTCCTTTTTACGCCAAATTAAGGCTACATCATTGTGGCCAAACAATTCAATTTTTGTTTCATCTGACCATAAAACAGAAGACCAGAAGTCTTCTTCTTTGTCCAGATGAGCATTTGCAAAGGCCAAGCAGGCTTGTGTGTCTGGAGAAGTGGTGTCCTCCTTGGTCTGGATCCGTGGAACCCAGCGGTGTGCAGTGTCCGTTGGACTGTCTGCCTTGAGATGTTGCCACCAGCAGAGCCCAGATTCATCAGGATGGCCTTGGTGGTGATCCTTCTTTTTTACCTCTCTCACTATCCTCCTGGCCAGCACAGGTATCACTTTTGGCTTCCGACCACATCCTCTGAGATTTTTCACAGTGCGGAACGTCTTACTTTGCACTGTAGCCACTGGAACTTCAAAACATTTAGATATGGTCTTATAGCCCTTTCCCAACTTGTGAGCAGCCACGATGCGCAGCTGCAGGTCCTCAGTGAGCTCCTTTGTCTTAGCCATGACTGTCCACAAACCAGCAGCAGAGAGCTTCTGTTTTTCACCTGTTGAGTTGATTAAAATGATGTTCCTAATGAATCAGGGTAATTAGGATGCTTTAGAACAGCTGGAGCTATTTGGAATGTTATAGAACTTTGGATTTTCTCATAGATTGTGACAGTTTGCAAAGGATATGAATAATTTTGGACATGCCACTTTTTGTTCAAATGTAAATAAAAGCTAAGAAATATTTTTTTTTCCCTCAATGATGTCTCTTGTAAATCGTCTTATTATCTTTTGGGAGAAGCCTGTGGCATTTCCGGTCAAAAAAAAACTTGCTGGTTGAATAAAAGTAACTTTAAGTCAGAATCAGCCAGGGGTATGAATAATTTCGGGCTTGACTGTACTTAAGGTACGTTTTATGTGATGTTGGTTTTGTACGTGTCACCACAGTTCTGACTTGAAATGTCCGTTGAGTGCCGCTATATTGTAACTCTAATGCTCTGTGACGTTTTTAAATAACGTACCATCTGCACTACACCTAAACCAACTCGATAGTATGAACAATAGCAAATGTGACATAAAAACACAATCAACACCAGAAAGTGAAACATGTGAAGCTGCAATCATAACTGTGTACGAAAATGATTACAAGTGCTCGCTACCTCAGCAGTGAAATGTACTTATTGGTACATATTTCGCATCTTGCGTAAAAGTTCCCAAAGGTATGTTTTCGTCATGAGATTAGGTAGAAATACTGGTACACTGTAAAAAAAAAAAGATCATGAATTTAACTGTAAAAGATTGTAGAAATGCTACAGTAAAAACATGTTAAATGGTTAACGGTAAGTTCCCCTACAATATATGATAAAAAACTGTATTGGACATTACATGTATTATTAGTAGTATACTATTTTCAGATAGGAAAAAGAGCGTAAAATTTACAGTAATTAACCGTTAATTGATATTCCCAGATTTCCCTGCATTACATTTTAAATTGTTGCTTTTTTTTTTTTTTATAAATAACTGTTTCTCATTAGATTTTTCTTATCATTTTTGTACATTAGGGTTGTATATTAAATCAAACGCTTTTAAATTAATGATTATTGCATTATTTTAGTTTCATGTGTGTTACCATGATGGTGTTTAGTGTTTGTGTGAATGACACTGTTCAACTTCTATCTATGATAGAATTTTTAAAGCTGCTTGAGATGGGCTTTAGTTCATCATGTGGTTTGCTCATCACCATCTGCTTTTAGTGGTTATCAGTGTAAATAATAGGTTGGTATATTAACATTATATCAGTTAATATAATGACGGTATCTAAATGTAAATTTTACTTAAAACCGCAAAACCTTAAACATTGCTACCGTATTTTTACGGCAACCACCTGGCTGCCTTTTTTTTTACTGTAAATTTTACCAAAATTTTTTTTACAGTGTAGACATGATTAACCGGTTGAAATTTGTCAACTGGTAGAAGTTTTGGACTACCGTTTCTATCTTGGTTACACGTTCATGTGACTACTGTGCTACATGGTCATGAAAATGTATCGCATTTAAGCATTGCAGTTTGAAAACTGTTATTTTAAGCCACTGAAATGCAATTATCAGCGAAAGAAAAGAAATTTCACTATATGAGACTGCTGACGCTGTCAGAGAATCACTTTTGTAGCATTAATAGGAAGAAACATTTAATTTACACAATGAAGAATATGCAGTGTTTTTATACATTTGATTACTTTATACAATGTATGTATAATTTCTTATTTGTTTGTTCTACTGTAGTTTTTTTTTCATATTGCTTGCAATTAGTGTCTTATTCTTTGTTTAATCTCTGTTTATGTGTCTTCAGTGAGCTTGAGTTTTCAGGCTGTTGTTGGATCACTGAGGGTAAATGTCATTATGCTTACAACCTACTAGCTACGTTATGCCTCAAAAGCAAATGGTGCAACCAAATAAATTACAGAGTTAGCCTCTAGTGTAGATGTTACACTCCAATTTAACTAAGAACTTAACAGAAATGGAAACGGTACTACAATGTTATGCCAAGATGAGTTCAAATCTGGGGGAAAATCAATACAGACAATTCTCTCAATTAGCACACTGGACCATGTTTTAATTGACTTTTTTTAGAGTGTACATGCACAGAATGTAACAGACAAAGGACCCTAAGGTTACTGACAAGTACTCTAATTGGATTAGGTTTGTAAAGGCTGGGACAGAGTTATTGCGTCAAACACTGAGCCGATCACTGAGCCATTTACACACATATAAACACACAACACTGTGAACATACCAGTACACACAAACATGCATACACTCCACACTTACCTTAGAGTCAGATTATATATTTCCCCATTGAGGAGGAACTTCTCCTTGGACTGCATCACCAATTTGTCACAGCACTGGTTTGATCATTTGAGTCTACTTATCATTCTGAATGACTTTCCGATGCCTCAGTTTGACAGTTAAAATTAAATAAATTTAATTTGCTAGCTCAGAAAAACAACATGCAGCACGAGGAATTTTGAAGTTTTTGTTCTATCCATTTGCACTGCATCTATGTTTTGAACCTGAACTTCTGCAGGTTAATATGAGCAAAGAGAAAGATTCAGAAGTCTTGTTTCATCAATAATGAATTCCAGAGTGTGCAAGCGCTTTGTTTTCTTCTTGATCCAGTGGTCCTCTGCATCAGACATGAACTCTTGCTTGCTGCCATGATGGGAGCTCCAAGGGGTCCTCAGCTCTGTCAAAGTGACACATATAATAGTATATTATGTTTTTATTAACATTCATTGCTTATCTCACTATGAAAATGAAACCCACATGACTGACCACAGCAGTACAGCCATGCTGCATTATTCTCATTGTCTTCTTAACAATTTATAAATGAGTTGTTATAGTAACACTAGTACACATAAATGTGTCTGTGTTTTTGATTGCTCAGAGTAGGGTTTCTCTCATCACCAAATAAGAAGTGAAAAATTGAAAACCCAGAGTGGAATTTGAGTGAATTTGAGTCAGGAGGGAAAATTGCTGTTTCTGTTTTCAGTTACATCTGAGACATTTCCCATAGTATCCTACTCACAAATTCATGGTTCGATCAAGTACAAATAGATCCTTGCAGAGTCAGACTATCACTTAAAATCAAATGCTACAAAGACATTAGACATGGCCAGAAAGACAAAAATCTGGTGATAAATTAAATGAATAGTCACATAGGTTGCAACACGTTTGATGTTCAAAGCTGTTGTACCACAAAGGATTCAGCTCTTTTGGTTTGTTTAGCTGAAAGAGCTCTTTCAATAAAAGCATTTTTCATGTTTAAATGAGGAACAATATACTGCAGGAACAACTGTATTTTTTGGGCCTAAAGACTTCTAAACTGTATTCTATAAGTCCATGAATGTTTTGTCAATACTGTAATACTGTCTAATGTTCTAATCCAAAGGGAAGCTAATAAAGGATTTCTAAGGTATTTTCCTAATTACTGCAACTCCATACTTGCAGGGTATATGCCACACAACTTGCCAACAACAATCCTTTGAATGCACCATTGCATCCTAGTTCACACTGCAAGAAATATTTTGACTACCCTCATTAAACCATAAAATTTAGTGTGGCCAGTGGCCACTATGTAATCTCAGCTTCAAATGGCCTTCAAATGGTCCACTGATTTTGCATAATTTTAGCTGTTGTCTAAAGCATTTACATTGCATCGAGGTACATATTTGTTTTAGTTTATGTACTCCATGGGAATCACTCCCATGACCTTGACATTGCTCTGTTTGAGCTACAATAATGCTTTTCCAAATGATATTCCACTACATGACGTGTTTGAGTTACCTGAACAAGCTCAAAAATTAAGCTCAAACATCATAGCAAGGTAACGACAAAGTCTTGGGTTTGATTCCCAGGAAGTAAATGAACTGATAAAATGTACATCTTAAAGACAATGTTGGATCACTTTGGAAGTCCCTTTGGATCAGGGGCGTTTCCTCTGAGGAGGCAAGGGAGACAGTGCTTCCTCAAAATATTGGGTGAGAAAAACACCCAATAAAGTACAAAAATAAAAAAGTGTAAAACTCACATCTTTTTTCTAAAGAAACATTGTTCAAGAGCAACACCAGCAGGAGGGATGGGGGGTAATTGAGAATGAATGAGGGAAAGTCAAGTAAGAGGAGGCAATGCCTCCATCGTGATATGATTGAATACGACTGGTTATGTTCAGCTGTGATTGGTTCATGAGATACATCTCTGTGTCTATGACCAATATTTACCAAGCTTTGATGACTGATAATTCAAAAAAATAAAACATAGTTAACTATTAAAGTTAACTATTAAAAAGAATAGCTGAAAATAAGTTCACAAAATAAGTGAACTTTTAATTAGTTTAAAATTAGTCTTTAGGGAGTTTTTAATCAGCTTGGTGAAATTTAAAGTAAATCTCCATCTCTGTGGAGTTAAAAGTTAAAGGTTGTATCAGCGATTTCTAGCCTAAAACATAAAGTGTCAATTTCAGCTGACCTTTCTTCACGATCCGCTCGCTGCCTGCCCCATAAATTGTCTGTGAAAAAACCGCGTCTCTCTGGTCAGCCTAGGGTCCGAGATATGCCAAAAAAACAATCGGCGCTATCAACTATTCCACAGATAAACAAACCGTGTTCCAACCAATCAGCGTCAGGGGGTTGGTGTTGTGGACTTTCCTACTGGTGCAGGGATGTGAGGGAGGCGGAGCGAAAGTCCACAACACCAAACCCCTGAAGCTGATTGGTTGGAACACTGTTTGTTTATCTGTGGAAAGGTTGGTAGTGCCGATTGTTTTTTTGGCATATCTCGGACCCTAGGCCGACCAGAGAGATGCGTTTTTTTCACAGACAATTTATGGGGCAGGCAGCGAGCGGATCGTGATGAAAGGTCAGCTGAATTTGATACTTTATGTTTCAGGCTAGAAATCGCTGATACAACCTTTAAATTAAAAATTATTAAAATGAATAACTGAATGTAAGTTCACAAATAAAATATATGGTTTAAATTGTTTCTGCCTTTAGTTAGCCTATTATTTTGGAATAAATGTAAAATGCTTGAACACACTAAATTGATTAGATTAATATGTGGTTTTAAAAATATAAAATATATTTTTTTCTGAGAGTATAAGTAAAGTTTACTTAACTAAGAAAATGTAACTGGGACATGAATTTCATTTTGATTAAAACATTTTTTTTTGAGGACACCACTGCTTTGGAAAATGTGTCAAATACATAAATGTAAATGTAACATATATATATATATATTTTTTTTCATTCTTAAACAGCTTAAAGTTCACTGTTGTCCTTTTTCACAAGGGCAGTTAAACTGTAATATATCTATTTTGATGTATGGTAAGGTTATAAAGAACGAGTTACAAAGTAGCTTCCTCCACACTGATAAAGTGACAATGGAAGTCTGAGGCGGAGATTAAGAGAGAGAAAGAAAGACAGAACCATCAGGCTTGTCGGAGTCCCCTCTGAACATTTTCAGCTCCTAGCTGTTGAATAATTAATGCATCCAGTGCAAAAACAGAGAACACAGCTCTCTTTCTCCCTCTCACTCACTTGTTCTCTGCTTTCCTTAGTTTATCCTTCCCTCAGTGCTATTTTCCCTCATAACCACAGCCTGCCTTGTCAGAATCTTTCAGTGCCATTATTTCATTTTACTTTTGTCTTTCTCATTTAGTCAAAAAATGCAAAACAAAAGCTCTATAGAAAAATATGTTGAACAATGAGAGTGGAGTTCTACAGAGCACACAATGAATGAATAAAAATACTAAATAAAATGTTTATTTTTTTCACTCTAGAATAGCTTTTGATTGGTTTGTTCGCTATATGTGTTGTTTGAACAGATGTATATTTATGAAGTTCCCAGCACTGTATGCATCCTTCAAGCTCTCCTTAAATGCTTTGGTAATCCTATCATTGCCCTTAAACTCTTCTATCAGACTTACTGAGTGCAAGAGAGAGAGAGAACCACAGAGTGCACAGGCTTTAATAATGCATCTAGATAATGCTGCCTCACCACACACACACAAGCACAACAAAACAGAAAGACAGTGAAAGAGTGGCAGATGATCTGAGCGCTGCTTGTCTTCAGAGGGAGCTGAATGGAGATCGGGAGGTTGTAGATAAAGGGTGAATGGAAGAGAAAATGAGAAAAAGATGTATAGGAGGAAGGGAAATGAATGAGATAGAAGTCGGGAAGTCGGTGAGGTTGAAGAAAGAGATGCTAAATAAAGACATAGCAAAATGAACCAGATAAGTTATGATTGTGCGTGCACTGCATGATTTGTTCTTTGAATTGTTGCTTCTAGGAGTCATTACATGAGAGAGGTGTGGCATAGAACAGGAGGAAATGCATCATCGTTTCTTCTTTCTATAAGAGCTTGAGGTATTAGTTATTATGTGTTATCTTTATGTTCAAAATTGGCTAGGTATATTATTAAAAATAAATTAAATTACATTTTTTGTTCAGCAAAGAAATCTGATATCATGGGTTACACAAAATATTAAGCAGCAAAAGCTGTTTTCTAAACTGATAATAACAACCATTGTTAATGACACAAAATGAGCATATTAAAATGATTATGAAGGATCATGACACTAAAGACTGGAGTAATGGTTTCAGAAAGTTCAGCTTTGCTATTACAGGAATACATTTTCAAATATATTACAATAGAAAATGTTTCTTTTAAATTGAAATATTTCACAATATTAAATTTTTTTTTCAGCATTTTATTCAAATAAATGCAGCTATGTTTAAAGAGTCATTAATTACCCTCATGCCGTTCCAAACCTCTTCAGAACACAAATGAAGATATTTTTCATGAAATTCGAGAGCTTTCTGACCCTGCATAGACAGCAACGCAACTGACATGTTCAAGGCCCATAAAGGTAGTAAGGACATCATTAAAATAGTCCATTTGATGTCAGTGGTTCAACCTTAATTTTATGAAGCTATGATAATATTTATTTGTGTGCAAACGAAACTAAAATAACTTTATTCAAGAATTTCTTTCTCTTCCATGCCAGAATTTGACGGGCATTCACAAGAGTACCATTGACATACTACCTTTCTGGGCCTTGAATGTGATAGTTGTATGGCTGTCTATGCAGGGTCAGAAAGCTTGTGGATTTCATCAAAAATATCTTAATTTGTGTTCCAAAAATGAATAAAGGTCTACAGGTTTGGAATGTCGTGAGGGTGAATAATTAACGACAGTAAACTATCCCTTTAACATTCATATTATTTCAGGGTCAGTTATTTTAAGTTTTTATAATAAATTCTATGAGGTAAAACTTATTTTTACAAATGCCATGAATTATTAATTCAGAAATATCATTACGTTTTTGAGTAGTTGCACCACACAACATTTTACAACCTTGTCATAAGCAATCAAATGATGTGATCTTCTAAGAGACTTGACTTTGCCAGATATTCAGCTTATATTGACATCAGCATGAAGAGCTAACTGAACTCTATGTCAGGGGTCTTCAACCTTTTTGCAGGCCAAGGACCCCTTGGTGCATGGAAAGACAGTGCATACATAATGTATAAAACTAAGTGTTGCATTTTAAGCCTGGCCTATAATAAAATGCGTATAGTATCACACTAATGTATTTACATACTTTGATAGCAAGTCCATTAGAGATATATAATAGTGTATACAGTATAAACACAAACACATATACAGATGAGTGACAAATTAAAAGAAATTCACCTGAGTGATTCACGTATCTATCACAAAACATTACTCTGCTGAAGGAAGTGCTCACTTTCAGAATGACAATGCCCCCATCCAAAGGTCACGAGAGGTCAGTAAATGGTTTGATGAGTAAACAATGTAAATCATATTCTATGGCCTTCACAGTCAATAGATCTCAACCAATCAGAACATGTTCTGTGGATTTTAGACTGATGTGTTAGACACTGCTGTCTACCACCATCATTCAAACACTAAATGAGGGATTATCTTTTGCAAGAATGCTGGCAAATAACATTGCGGCCCAACATCTTATGTTGTTGGTTTTTTCTTTTTCTTTTAAAGGTGCACTGAAGTCCTTTGAAACATGCAGAGTTATACTATGTGTTGATGTATTTTCAACTAAAAGAGGAAGGCAGGGTGGGAAATATCAAACAGTCCCGCCCTCTTTTTTAAATAGCCAATAGTGTTTTGTTTATATCACAGCTTATGCCAGAGCCATTGGGCTCAGGTACAGCTACATTTGACAGTGTATGACAGCCAAAATCTCATCCATATCATTATAACATATAGCATTCTGTGTAGAATTCAAATGGGTTCAATACATTTACAATCCAATCCAATACAATACGATTCACTCCGTGCTGTTCTGTCTTTGGACTGGAGCAGCCTGTGTGCACGCTGTGGCAGTTCGCATGACACAGCGCGAAACCAGACTTCATCCCAGTGGAAAGCATATTACACTGTCTAAATCATTCTCCATCCCCTTTATAATGCACGGTATGTGTGTCTATTTATTTAGGGTTAGATAAGAAGCTAAAGTGCAGGGTGATTGTCATCAAAATTGTTGATCTATACCTCCGGACGTTAGAGACTGTAAGTTTTAAATGCTTATATTTTGTCAATGCAAATTTTGTCATTGTTTTGGCGCATTCTAGCTTAGATAACCTTAAGGCTAACATATTCATACTAAAAGCCAAAAAACTTCAATTTTGATTTCATGGGGACTTTAATTTGTCACCTTTCTGTGTATTTACCTAGATATACATCAACTTTTTATTTTATCAAAATACAGTAAAAACTGCAATCTTGTGAAATATTATTAACTATATAACTCAAAATAAGTTGTATTATGTTTTCTATTTTTACATTTAATACTTGCTATGGAAAGCAACATTTTTTAGCTGTCTGTCTCAGTGCCACATGATCCTTCAGAAATGATTGTAATACGCTGATTTTATTCTAAAGAAACCTTTCATACAATCAGTGTTATAACATGATTATTATCAGGATACTATCATAATCGGACATTTTAGTTTGACTTGTTTGATTTTATTATGGAAGAGAGAATGAAACCCTATAAGGCTAAATGAACTTTAGACCTATAACTTTATCTTTTATTTTAACTTTATTCTGTTAATTACTCACCCTCATATCGTTCCAAACCTGTAAGACCTTTGTTCGTCTTCGTAAAGCAAATTAAGATATTTTTGATCAAATCTGTGAGGTCTCTGACCCTCCATAGACAGCTGTTATTTTAGTTAGCAAAAAAAGTATTTTCATAGCTTTATAAAACTGATTTCACATGTACTATTTTGTTGATATTCTTGGTACCTTTTGTCACATGGAGGGTCAGAGACGTGCGGATCCATTCGCAGCATTTATTAGAGACAAAACAAACACACAGGGGCAGGCAGAAATCGTAGTCAAAAACATGCAGAAAGGTCGGGGCAGGCAGCGAGAATCAAACACGGGAGGGAGTCCAGGAATCAAACACACAGGAAAACAAACACGGGAAGAAACGCTCAGAATTACGACCATGAGGAACGATAAGACTTCGCCCGGAAGTGTGTGTGTCTGTGGCTTAAATACATGTGGGTAAATGTGAAACAGGTGTGTGCTGCAATCAGTGCAGTGGAAAACGAGGAGCAGGTGTGTGCAGTGATAGGTGCAGTGGCTTGTGGGGATTGCAGTCCAGAAGTGTGGTGCAAGAGTTCATGATGACAGGATCGACCAGATACGTGACACCTTTCTGGAACTTGAATGTGGTAGGACCCTTGCTGTCTATGGAGGTACAGAAAGCTCTTGGATTTCATCAAAAATATCTTAATTTGTGTTCCCGAAGACAAATGAAGGTCTTACGAGTTTGGAAAGACATGACGGGGAGTCAAGGAGTAGTTCACTTTCAGAATAAAAATCTACAGATAATGTACTCAGTACTCACCCCCTTGTCATCCAAGATGTTCATGTCTTTTTTTCTTCAGTTGTAAGGAAATTATGTTTTTGAGGAAAACATTTCAGGATTTCTCTTCATATAATGGACTTCTATGGTGCCCCCGAGTATGAACTTCCAAAATGCAGCTTCAAATGGCTCTAAACGATCACAGCCGAGGAAAGAAGTGTCTTATCTAGCAAAAAAAAAAAAAAAAAAACAACTCAAAAACCTCAAATGCTTGTCTTGTCTAGCTCTGTGTATACTCTGTGTAGAGATTAAAAATTATATCAATTGTAAATGTTTTTAGAAAATAACCGATCGTTTCGCTACATAAGACCCTTCTTCCTCGGCTGGGATCATTTAGAGCCCTTTGAAGCTGCATTTGAACTGCATTTTGTAAGTTCAAACTCGGGGGCACCATAGAAGTCCATTATATGGAGAGAAATCCTGAAATGTTTTCCTCAAAAAACATAATTGCTTTACGACTGAAGAAAGAAAGACATGAACATCTTGGATGACAAGGGGGTGAGTACATTATCTGTAAATTATCCTTTAATAACAGAATTTTCATTCCTGGGTGAACTATCCCTTTAAGGCCAAATGACTGTGTCTTTGGATAGATCTGTCCTTTTTTTCATGTACAAATGTGTCTGCTGAATTTATGTGTTTGTAATCGGAGATGTCATTTGCCCCAGGGGCTTCAGTCACTCTCATATGGAGAACGTAATCAGATCAGTTCCTGTTGGAGATCTCCCTCTCCAAAAGCCACTTAAATGAATATTGCCACAAATTGCCCAATTTCAGCTGTTAGCAGCTTGTAAATGCTGCTCCATGTCTGAAAGATAGATGTGCTATACGCTAAAAGTCTGTGTTGTCGTACATGTAGGGCACCTAAGATCACAGTCACATCAGATGTCTAAAGCATTAGTTTATGTGCGCGTGTCTATTATTTAGCCTTACTGAGCATATCATCACTGCATTATCAGGTCTTAAACATGTGGCAGACATCAAAGCAACGTCTGTTTTGGTAAGTTTACGATTACAAGGCATCAAGAATTCACAGTATTCAGCTGCTCCTAAAAATAACAGCATAAATGAATTATGGCCCTTTCTGAAGCCTTCCGGATCTCCTGCCTGATTTCTGCCCCCTCTGTTGTAACTACATATATGTATACTAATTATTATTATTACAGCCATGGTTTGTAATATTAGCACCTGAACAGTAAAAATAAATCAAGTATGCATCAATCAAATAAATGAAGTGTGAGAAAACGTGCTGCGGAATTTGCACAATCGATAAATGCTCTAATGCCTTTCCCAACTTCCCTTATGAATCATCCAGGATACAATTAATGAAACTTGAACCTTTTGGGCTTGTTGTAGATATAATGACATTCAATCTAACTATATATAAAGGCCTAGGCTATACATATGCATTTTTATGTAAGTTCCGTGTCTGAAAGGAGGCACTGAATTCATCTCTCACTCAAATAAACAAGGTTATCTGGCATTCCCTGAAATGCTGTAAGAAGATAATATAATAATATTGCCTGTGGGGCAGAATATCAGACTACTAGCAAAGACAAACAGTAACGCTATTCCTATTATTGCAATGTTTTTAATCAGTTTTTTCATGGTTATTTTACAGACAGAGCAATGAAATACGCGGCTTCTGTAAAAAAATATCATATCCTATTTCTGTTCAGTTATCTAAAGACATCTCTAAAAAAGCTAATAGAGCGTCTTTAGTGCCGCTGCGGTGAAAGTGTCATTCACTTAATTCCCTTTAATCTGTCAAATAACGTTATACCTCGTCCCGTCAGTGACGCGCCTTCATCTTCTCATCACACCGTTTACAAACAACATTTATATGCTATATATCACTCACCTCACACGAAGAGTAACATTTTCATGAACTATCCATCGCCTAGCACCGACAGAAGACTCATTGGGCCGGTAAATAAATAAAGTGAAGGCGAGTTAGTCCGATGGGAGTTTCACAGAGACGCACTTCAGTTTAACCGTTTAATCTGCTTTCAGCGCTTGATCAGTCCGACTCTCTCTCTCCATCTCTCTCTCTGTCTCCCGCCCTCTCTCTCTCTCTCTGCTCCTTTTAGGATTGCGATTCCAGGAGCTTTATTGCCCAGTTAAAACCTTTACATTTCCAAAGCGTCAATAAACAACGGATACACGCACATATCCTCCGTGTGAAGGTTACAAGCGTTATGTTAGTGCAAAGGACTCTCTCAAATTTCAAAGTAAGCTAGGCTGGCGTTTTACATACAATATTTTCAAAATAACTATGCACATAATAAAAAGATTTAATAATAAAAAACATTTTAAAAAATAGGGGGAAAAGTACAATTATTGTATCCACCTGTCTTCAACGCAGAAGTAAGTTTATGGGCGAGACTTCCGGTTTAATTAGCCATCTGGAAATAAAGAGAAGAATAACAACGTGCAGTAAATTGTAAAACTATTTGCACTACAAACCAGTGTGCGCATAATTAAAATGAAACATTAAAATAATATGGTAAGACACACCAATTTGCAATATCAAGCAAGCAGTAAAACAAGCTGCTTTTCAAGAAGCTGGACACAGATAAGACTGGAAGCCAGACCCATAATATTTATAAATGGATGAATTTATTAAATTTATTAATTTGTTTAAAATAATACTATTATAATTATAATTATTCTTATTATCAGACATTAAAGAGATATAGACAATATATATATATATATATATATATATATATATATATATATATATATTATGGAAAAATGTTTTACCCATTTAATTTGTTAAAGGATAGTGAATGTATTTACTAAATAAACAAAAATATTATTTAGCCAATTCATACCCTTAAAACTTACATTTTTCATTAATTCAGTGTAGGCAGTCAAAAAAGACAAGCATTTAAAAAAAACATATAAAAAAAATATATATATATTTATTATATATTATATTATATATATTATATATATATATATATATATATATATATATATATATAAAATATTCAAAATGTAAAATAAATAAATAAATAAATAAATAAATACTAGGAAGAAAGCTAAATTAATACATAAACTAAAAAAATAAATAAATAAATAGCATAAACCAGAGAGGATAATTATACAAAGTTAAAAACTGAAAGCAAATTTTGACCAGAAAAATTGACAGTAGTGGTTTATACTAAAAATTTACGTTTGTGAATAAAAATTTGACAAGTATAAAAAAAGATTAACAATATATTAAATACGGGAATTAAAGTTATAACAAAAGAAAATAATATCAAAAGTGTTAATACATATCCTAACATTTGTTTTTTCTGAGATGCCTCATTTAAAAAAAAATTAACACAAACACATTCACCAAAAAAAATCGTCTCTTCTATATCATATCATATTTTTTTTCTCTCAATATTTCGCAAGCAATCTTGACTATCCACATTTTTCTTCAACGTGGAAGTAAGCTTATGGGTATGAATTCTGGTTCATTAGCCACTAACGAGAGTAACTACAAACCAGAGTGTTCATAATTAAGATAATACATTAAAATAATATATGGTAAGACATACCAATTTGCAATATCAAGCAGCAAATAAACTTGATTACGGATGACACTAGCCAACCTACAAAATGTACAAATGACCGCCCCCACTCTTACGTGAAGAAAAAGGTGGTTACCTGTGCTACATCTGCTTCCATTTTTTATGCCCAAAACTGTACTCGCCCTCTGATATTAATAAAGGTGTATCGCATTGCATTATATTCTTGCATTTGTATAACATACAGCCCACCAGATGGCGCTGTGCTTTTTTACAACCCAGAGCGAGATGAAGAGAAGCAGAAATGAAATCGTGTGAGAGGAGAGAGCTGTCATGAAGTAGAACAGCTGGGGTGTTTAAAGGGACTGGACTGCGTGCCCACGAACACACTACACTGAGGTATTTCTAATCAATGCACCTGACAGAGAACAGATGTGTTATGCGCACAGGAACAGCTTCATCTTGCTATTAAGGGCTTAGAGAAGAACTTTGACAACGAGGCTAGAAGTGGACATTTAATATGGTCACTCTAGCAGCTAATGAGCTAACTGTAAATAAACCTGTCTGAGTACAGTAAACAGTATCATTTGAAGGATAAAAATCATACCGCATGGAGTTTGCACTCATGCGATATGTTTATATGTAGGTATTTCACTCATATCTAGCCTGGCTTTTATATCTTTGTTTTATCAGGAGATTATGGGAGTGGGCCTGCATTTAAAACTCATGCAACTAGACGTTTGCAAATGATACTCTCAGGCTGCATCGTGCATTAATAACAAATTACGATACATAGGGCTGGTTTAATTTACAAGTATGGATCTATGACAAATTTCTTTTGTATTGAGGATGATGTAAATAAACACACTGTTTCATTATACCTGTAGGTTTGATTGTCAATGATCGCAGTGATGAAATCCTACTCGGGTGATTTGTCTGTACAGTACATATAAGTATGTATCAGGACCCAGATCGTTATATGAATTTACAATGGTTAGACAGTCACTAGATGCATGCAAAAAGAAGCTGTTGGACTTTTGTAACCCTAACTGTGTTAATCACAGCATGTTTTGTTGTGTAATCGTGACTGTGAAGGGGAAGTATAATTGCAGACAGTGTGCTCTGCAGGTAGAGCCTCTGGGAGGCAGCAGGGAGAGGTCAGGATGGCAGGTGTTGGGGCAAGTTCCCCGGCTAACCCTGCCTGTAAGATTATGACCTTTAGACCTACCATGGAGGAGTTTAAGGACTTCAACCAATACCTGGTTTATATGGAGTCTCAGGGAGCTCATCGCGCTGGACTCGCAAAGGTTGGTATGTTTGTATGTTTATGAATGTGATTAATAGAAAAAGTGTATATTGTACATAGTAATAATGTATAATATAAAAGCACAATATATATAAACATTGTATGTTTGTTTTTGTTTTCAATCATGTATTTATGAAATAATAGTAAAATAGTAATAAGTATAATGTATGTGATAATGTAATAATAGTAATACAAATAATAATGTGTAATGCTCCAACTTTACAATTTTGATATATATACCAGTATCTGCTCACCAAGCCTGCATTTATTTGATCCAAAGTACAGCAAAAACAGTAAAAAAAAATACATTATTTTTACTATTTAAAATAACTGGTTTCTATTTGAATGTATTTTAAAATGTGATTTATTACTAATTTCAAAGCTGAATTTTTATCATCATTACCCCAGACACATGATCCTTCAGAATCATTCTAATATTCTGATTTGCTGCTCTAAACAGCATTTATTATTGTTATGTTGAAAACAGCTGAGTAGAATTTTTTTTTTTTTTTTTTGATGAATAGAACAGTCAGAAGAACAGCATTTATCTGAAATGGAAATCATTTGTAACATTATAGATGACTTTATCATCACTTTTGATGAATTTAAAGCATCCTTGCTAAATAAAAGTATTAATTTCTCTCATTTCTTTCTTTTAATTATATATATATAGTTAAATGAATTTATATATATATATATATATATATATATATACTGACTCCAAGCTTTTGAATGGTGTAGTGTATAATGTTACAAAAGCTTTTTTTATTTTTAGATAAATGCTGATCTTTGGATCTTTCTATTCATCAAACAATCCTGAAAAAAATGTAATAATAAGTGTTTTTTGAACAGCAAATCAGCATATTAGAATGATTTTTAAAGGATCATGTGACACTGAAGACTGTTAAAATTATGCTGAAAAATTAGCTTTGGTCACAGGAATAAATTACAATTTAAAATATATTCAAACAGAAAGCGGTTATTTTAAATAATAATAATAATAATTAAAAAAATCATAATCGTACTGCGTTTGCTGTATTTTAGATAAAATAAACACCGGCTTAGTGAGCAGAAGAGACTTAAAAATCTTAATTCTTATAGCAGATCTTAATTATTTCCACAGGTAATTCCACCCAAGGGCTGGAAGCCACGTCGCAATTACGATGATATTGATGATTTCGTCATCCAAGCACCTATTCAGCAGATGGTGGCTGGCCAATCAGGACTCTTCACGCAGTACAACATCCAGAAGAAACCGCTCACTGTGCAAGAATTCCGCAGGCTGGCTAACAGTGACATGTAAGTGAAAAACACAAAAGTGCGGTTAAAAATCTGGTTCAAGGTTGCGTACTGTTATTTTCCTCTAACTACGTTCAAACACAATATGTGCATGCAATAATATTCTGTGGCCTGCATGCACATTTTTTCCGTTTCTTTTTACAGTATTCAGCCATAACCTTCAGTCTGGGTAATTATGTCATATTTCCCAAAAAGCGAAGAAGTGCATAATGGACAGCAGATGTGCTTACTAAAAAAACTAAACAATTATATATTTTAAACAAAAATATTTTTTGAAAATACAATTTCATACAATGCCATGCAGTTTACAAACACCTCTAGTTTGGTTCCTCTGCATAGTTATTGTGTGCATATGTTATATGCTAGTCTTCTATTGCACTCCGTAATAAGATTCTTTTAAATGATGGATTCGTTAAGGCCATCTGGAGATGTGTGATTTACCTACTCAGGTACTGCACACCTCGCTACCTGAACTATGAAGACCTGGAGAGGAAGTACTGGAAGAATCTGACATTTGTCTCCCCCATCTATGGTGCTGATGTGAGCGGCACACTCTATGATGAGGTGAGGATGCAGGCGGAGCACAGCTCTTGTTCTCTATTAGTTTTTATAAATCTTTAAAGTTGAAGGGACAGTTCATCCAAAAATGAAAATTCTGTCATTATTTACTCGCCCTCATGTTGTTCCAAACCCATTTTTGTTCACAACTTTGAACACAAATTAAGTTATTTTTGATTAAAACTGAGAGCTTTCTGACCCTGCGTAGACAGCAATGCAACTGACACCTTTAAGGTCCAGAAAAGTAATAAGGACATCGATAAAATGGTCCATGTGTCATCAGTAGTTCAACTGTAATGTTATGAAGCTACGAGAATACTTGCGAGATGCTTGTGTCGTGGTACTCTTCTGAATGCATGGGGAAGACTGACACATAAGAGAAGAAATTGTTGAATAATGTTTTTGTTTTCTTTGTGCACAAAATGTATTCTTGTTCTTAAGTAACTGTTAATTATTAAGTAATTAAGTAGCTATTAATTAGTATTTAATGACAGAATTTTTGGGTGAACTATCCTTTAAATTTCAGTAAATAAGTGTGGATAATAGCATATATTATTTGCTATTCATTTAATTTATTCAGTTTTTTTTTTTTTTTTTGCTATGATCGAAAGTAAGTCTTGAGTAATGAGTACTCAGCAATTCCACTGCTTTGATATACATATATGTGACCCTGGACCACAAAACCAGTCTTAAGTCGCTGGGGTTATACTTGTAGCAATAGCCAAAAATACATTGTATGGGTCAAAATTATTGATTTTTCTTTTATGCCAAAAATCATTAGGAAATTATGTAAAAATCATGTTCCATGAAGATTTTTTGTAAAATACCTACTGTAAATATATCAAAATGTAATTTTTGATTAGTAATATGCATTGTTAAGAACTTAATTTGGACAACTTTAAAGGTGATTTTCTCAGTATTTTGATTTTTTTGCACCCTCAGATTCCAGATTTTCAAATAGACGTATCTCGGCCAAATATTGTCCTATCCTAACAAACCATATATCAATAGAAAGCTTAATTACTGAACTTTCATATGATTTGTACATCTCAGTTTTGTAAAATTTAACCTTATGACTGGTTTTGTGGTCCAGGGTCACATATAATTAATGATTACGATAATGAATTACCAGGATATTTACTTGATATTTTTAAATATTTTTTTTCTGAAAATGAACCTAAAAATATAAAAACATTAAAAATATTCATTAATCATTTGTGACCCTGCCTGGACCACAAAACCAGTCATAAGTGTCCATTGATTAAATAAGCTTTCCATTGATGTATGGTTTGTTAGGATGGACAATATTTGGTCGAGATACAACTATTTGAAAATCTGGAATCTGAGGTTGCAAAAACATTAAAATACCACCTTTAAAGTTGTCCAAATGAAGTTCTTAGCAATGCGTGTTACTAATCAAAAATTAAGTTTTGATATTTACGGTAGGAAATTCACAAGTATCTTCATGGAACGTGATCTTTACTTAATATCCTAATGATTCTTGCCATAAAATAAAAATCTATAATTTTGACCCATACAAAGTATTTTTAGCAGCATATCCAAAACGTCTTGGTAGTACTATGGTGCTTTCTTTTTTGTGCTGTAAACTGGTAAACAGGTGATAGTTGAGATAATGTTTACCCCTCTTTTCTCAGGACATTGAAGAGTGGAACATCGGGCACTTGAACTCCATCTTGGATGTGATTGAGGAGGATTGTGGTGTGTCTATTCAGGGTGTAAACACACCTTATCTGTACTTTGGAATGTGGAAAACCAGCTTCTCCTGGCACACGGAGGATATGGATCTCTATAGCATCAACTACCTGCACTTTGGGGAGCCTAAATCCTGGTAGGACTCACTGTGGTTTTCTGTGTTTCATAAGTATGCATATATCTATTTGGACATCTTTCTTCATCTACCTCTGAGTACCTGGAATTCTTCAATTTTTAAAAAATAAAATAAATAAATACCAATTTCACAGGTATGCCATCCCTCCAGAACATGGGAAGAGATTGGAGCGACTTGCTGTCGGTAAAGTGAAACTATAAAATAGTCGTCTGGGTTGACCATGCGTCCTTTTTTCCACGATGTGTCCTGGTTAACTGCCTCAACTGCCTAAAATGTTTTTGGCTTTGCTTTCTTATTGTTTTTAATAGGTAACGATTCAAACGTAGTTTGACCAAAAGTGTGCAGACATTGTACATGTTTAACCAATCATGCTATAACAGAAAACAGTCAAAGCAATGCAAATGCAAGCGCATATAATGTATGAGAACATAGAGAGCACATCAATAGGACAACAAAGTCAAAACCCAGTCATTTTATGCGGTTTAGATATCCTGGCTAGGACATGTCCGGGGAAAAAAGGGTGTATGATCACCCCTAGTATATCTAGCTAATCTACATATTTTTTTTTCCTTCATGTTGTACTAGGTGTGATAATTGTGTCTTTGTCTTTAGGTTTCTTCCCTAACAGCTTTAAAAGCTGCGAGGCGTTCCTGAGACACAAGATGACACTGATATCCCCCTCTGTACTAAAGAAATACAGCATACCATTTGATAAGGCAATCCACAATCTTTTAGAATCAATTTTCGAAACTATTTTGGTTTTAAGAATAATGTTGCGGTGTCTCAATACTCCTCGTATGTATTTACAATAAACTGATATATTATTACAGATAACACAGGAAGCGGGGGAGTTTATGATCACATTTCCCTATGGCTACCACGCTGGCTTCAACCACGGCTTCAACTGTGCTGAATCCACTAATTTTGCTAGTATCCGGTGGATCGATTATGGAAAGGTTGCTACGCAGGTACTAAGAAGCACTTAATAACAGCTGTTGCTGATGTATATCTGGCACCTTCTTCATGGTACCTTCATCTGCAGCTGCTAAACATTTGACACTCTTTTTATGTGGAAAACTGTTCCTCTTGCAGTGTACGTGCAGTAAGGACATGGTGAAGATCTCCATGGATCCATTTGTCAGACGATTCCAGCCGGATCGCTATCAGGCTTGGACGCAAGGCAAAGACTCATGTCCATTGGATCACACCTTGGCCACCCCCAGCACCACACCAGAGCTGCAGAGCTGGCTTCAGAGACGTCGCAGGAAAGCACCCTCCACCACAAGGTATTAGCATGGTTGCCTTCTATAGTCAGCTTTCTCTTTCAGATCAACTGCTGTCATGGCAGAACAACAGATTGAAGAGACATTTGCTGAGCAGCTTGGGTTATAAATCTGCTTAAGACCCTTCAACTCCTCCCTCTGCTTTAGTATAGTTAAAGGATTAGTTCACTCCAGAATAAAAATTTCCTGATTATTTACTCACCCCTATGTCATCCAAGATGTTCATGTTTGTCTTTCTTCGGTCGAAAAGAAATGAAGGTTTTTAAGGAAAACATTCCAGGATTTTCTCTATATAGTAGTCTTCATTGGGGATCAGCAGGGTGAAGGTCCAAAGGTCTGCAATTTCAGTGCAGCTTCTACTTGCACTAGCTCTGTGTCCACAACTTCACACAATACGTAGTCATGTTGGAAAGGTCCGGAAGTAGCGACCCAGTGTTTACAAAGCGAACGTGCAAAGAAAGTCAAACACCCTTTACAAAAAAGGTAAAACAAAGATGTCGGACTGCAGTTTGGACCTTTAACCAGCTGATCCCCATTGAAATCCACTATATGGAGAACATCTTACATGCAGAGATACTGTTTGGAACAAAAGTGCTGTTAACTGGCAGGCTCAGTTAACAATTTTGGACAGTGAATGATTCATCTTTTTGTATCAACAGTCTCCATTTACCACGCGCATGCTCCAAACGACTGAAGACTGTGGACACTGCACCAGAGAAGGGAGTTAGTCGGAGGAGTAGAGGGGCAGCTATAACATCAAAAGACAAGGATACGGAGGATCCAGAATCACAGTACTCAGGTAAATTAAAAGTCTGGTACTGGTGTTATTTTTGTAAGCTCAAAATACATTCCCTAAATACATGCTGATGCTGAGCCATTTGCAGTTGGTATTTGATTCAAAAATGTGTAAATAGATTTTCATATTTATTTTATTTAGCATTAATTCTCAAATATAATCTGATGTGATAACACACTCACATTAAGGATACTGTTTGTGTATCAGTTTAAGACTGCTTTTTGTTTTGAATAAGTCTTAGTTCATCACACCATAGCATTTTTGTCAAATTTAAAGGAAAATTTGTGTTCCATTTTTTAGTATTTAATATTTTTATATTCAGTAAAGAATCCTAGAAAATGTACCATAGATTCATCAAAAACATTAAGTAGCAGCACTATTTTTTTCAACATAATAAGAAATTTTTTAGCATATTAGAATGATTGAAGGCTGCCGAAAATTCAGCTTTGCCATCACTGGGATGAATAACATTTAAAAGTATATTAAATATGAAAACTATGGAAGCCTGTTTCCGCCACTGAATAAAAAACAATTCTGACTTTTTTTTCCCTCCAAATAGCTTGATACAAACTTGCAGTTCTGACTTTTTTCTTAGAATTGTGAGATATAAACTCGCAAATTGAAATAAACACACAATTCTGACTTTTTTTCTCAGAATTGCGGGTTTATATCGAAATATAAACTCGCAATTCTGAGAAAAAAAGTCAGAATTGTGAGTTTATTTCTCAGAACTGCAAATTGATAGATATAAAGTCAAAATTGCAAGAAACACACAAGTCTTTTTAATCCCCTCAAAATTTGACTTTATAACTTGCAATTATGAGTTCATATCTCTAATTTTTCAGAATTGCGTGATACATATTCACAATTTTGACATTTTTCTCAGAATTGCGAGATATAAACTAGCAATTGCAAGTTATAAAGTCAGAATTGGCAAGACATAAACTTGCAATTCTGAAAAATAAACTCGCAATTCTGAGATATAAACTTACAAAACTCACTTTTTTCCTCAGAACATGCATATGCAATTTAAGTCAGAATTGTAAGATATAAACTCGCAATTCTGAGAACATATCAATGACATACAGTTCTCACATTTGCAAAAAAAAGTATTGTAATTCTGATTTTATTTCTTGCAATTGTGATATTATATCACGTAATTCTGGAAAAAAAAAGTCAGATTTTGAGTTTATATCTCGCAATTCTGACTATGTAACTCTTGCCTTTTTTTTTGCAATTGACTTGACTTTTTTCTCAGTAAGATAATTTGTGAGACAAACTGTTTTTACTGTATTTTTGATTCAAAAATGCTTTGGATAGAATGCTTTGGAAATTCCTAAACTTTGAAATGGTAGTGTATGCTACAACTGCAAGTCTGTTTATGTCTCTGTTTCATGACACTTGTTTTGTCTAATTTTAGGGCTCGCTGGTCCATGTCGGCAGATGTGTGTTGTTAAAGTAACAAGAGTGGAAAATGACTTGCTGGCTCATTCCACCAGACAAGTTACAGATGCTTCCTCTGAGCAACTCTCGACCCCTCCACTTACCCCCACATCCAGGGAGAGTGATGCTGATCCGGGTCACTCAAGCTCCCAGACATCTTTCATTTTCGATGAAGGTCGAGTATCTACAAACACAAACTCCACTGCACAGCCTGGACCTGATCCAACCTCAGAAAGCAGCGTCACTGCGAATGTGACTCTGGGCTCCGAAAGAACTGCTGAGAGTCCTAATCAAACATTAAACTGTGAATCTGTCTCAGAAACAAGTGCTCCTTCTATTCCTGTGACCCATTCACCAAGACTTAATTCCACTGGTGCTGCGGTTTTATTTACAGAAACTGATTCCCAACAAGCTAAAATTGAAACAGAAGAAACAGTCGCCGATATCTTGACTGAGAGCAGCATTGATTGCGGCACATCAGCACTTTACAAGGAGCAAAGCTCGATCCGTCTAGACTCTGCTCTTCAGGGCTCAGAAACCTCAGAAAACAGAACAAACTCAGAAATCCAGACTACTCCGTTTTGTGAAATGCCTCTTCTAATGCCTGAGCTCATTGAAGAGAGAACCAATCCTCAATCTCTCGCACCCGAAATGCCCTCGCTGACTCTCGCTGTCCGACCTGACACCATAAGACCTCACAGTCCAAACAGTAATGCACCTCTTCTGCATCTAGAAAAATCACACCTGCCTCCTGTTATAACAGATGATCTAGGGACTTGTTCTGAAAGATCTTGTCCCGGTTGGCCCTTTGTTGCACCAAAAGAAGGTGTAAGCCAATCACAAAACTCAATCTCAGATACCTTTATGGCAAAACCAGGATCTCCTTCCTTGGTTCCACAATGGGGGCCACCAGAGTCCAAACAGGAAAGACATGAACACACATGCCTATCCACAGACCAAAACACTCAAAATGAGTCCATTTCACAGTATAAAATTAATACTCACAGTATTTTACAGTGTTCTACCGTAGCAGATGTGGATTTAATGGACACCCGTGACTCTGAAATGGACAAACAAACTTCTCTATGTCTTGAAGAGCAGTCAAACGCACATCTCACATCCTCTCAGGGCCCTTTCGTGGAGTCCAAACCCTTCACCATTTGGAAAAACCTCAGCTCCCAGAATCCGGCAGTGCTCATTGAGAGCTTGCAGCCTGAGCTGGTGGTGGGTCTTACCACAGGTGTGAGCAGTCTTACAGATTATGCCCATGACTCGCTGTCCTACACCATGTGGTCCGAATCAGGGTGCCAACCAGAAAAGTTCCCTGATTCTCCAAACTCTTCACCATGCACTCAGACCTGGACCAACCTGGAGCCCATTCCCATGCAGTGCTCTAGTGCAGACATGGCTCCAAATGCACCTCCAGATTTGAAGCAGGAGAATGTGGAGTTGGAACCAGCTGAAGCTTGTGTGCTTAGTGAGCAGGCAGACTCTCAGGAACCTCTAGAGGAAGAGTTTAAAGGTCAGGAGTATTACGAAGTTGCAAAATCAGAGCATGATGGGTCTGTGAGCGACTCTGATTCGTGTGAATCAGGAGATAAAGGTGCTGACAGCAGCAGTGAATCCAGTGAAGAGAACACCATGAGTGATCCTGAGTATGTGGAAACGGGTCTGGAGCCAGGGGAAGTCTGTTCAGTGAGTTCTGGTGCTATACCAAGCAATACGTCCTCTCAACTATATAGTTCTGAGCTTCTGACCTAACAAACATTGACTGTGCTGTGACAGGACTTTTGCTGATTGCTTGGTTTCAATTTTAAGCATTATATACAGGATGAACCTGCTTGCAGTACAATCTGGTCAAAAATTTTACTTGCATGTTTAATAACAAATGTGTTCTGATCGAATTTTGTTTTGCCATGTCACTTTCTTTTTTAGATAAACTAAGCTAGACTAATCCTAAACCAAATTTTGCATAAAATTTAGAAGCACAGACACTGGTGGGCTTTTACATTTTTTAAAAGATATTTAGAGATTTTAGGTATATTATTGTTTATATATTTTTTTTTCTTTTTTTTTTCTCATATATATATATATATATACATATATATTTATAAATATATAAAATAGAAAAGTTCAATGTTCAAAAGAAATTTATGAGATAGATTTTTTTTTGTAATAATGTGAGTCTTTACTGTGACTTGATCAATTTGATGCATTCTTGTTAAATAAAAGTATTAATTAAAAGTATTAAAATCTGACCACAAACGTTTATATTAATTTACATCTGTTGTGAATCCAGAACACACACTCACTTAGTTGCTGTTCACACCTTAACACCTTGTAAACAAAGCTTAACAGTGTCAAAGCATTGATAAAAGTGCACATACTACATACACACACATGCACAATAAAGGTAGCAACAGTATTTTATATTTTTGGAAAGTGTCTCTCTCTCACTGACCTCCTTTTTGTCTCTTCTGTTTTGCTCTCACAGTATCAAATGCAAACTGTTAAGAAGACAACCAAGAGTTGGCGTCACCCCCTCAGAAAGCCCACAGCAAGAGCAGTGCCAAGTGCTGTGAAACAGCAGGCTGCCAGCGATGATGGTGAATGTTTAACTGCTTTAATTTTATTGTGAGCAATAAACACTTAAATTAGGAATAGGAATTATATGAGTTTGAACAATTGTTATATTAGTACTCTTTTTAATAACACATTATAATGCTTTATTACATTTACAACTCTCTCCTGACTCCTGAATCTTTATCTCTACATGTTGTCATAGGACTAATATTACATTGTTGCATTCTGTTTATAGTACTTTTTAGTTATTCATTTATGTACAGCGAGGGAAAAAAATATTTGATCCTCCGCTGATTTTGTACGTATGCCCATTGACAAAGAAATTATCAGTCTATAATTTTAATGGTAGGTTTATTTTAACAGTGAGAGACAGAATAACAACAAAAAAGTTATACGTTGATTTGCATTTTAATGAGTGAAATTAGTATTTGATCCTCTATCAATCAGCAAGATTTCTGGCTCCCAGCTGTCTTTTATACAGGTAACAAGCTGACATTGAGAGCAATTTCTTTAAAGGAGTGCTCCTAATCTCAGCTTGTTACCTGTATATATGACACCTGTCCACAGAAGCAATCAATCAGATTCCAAACTCTCCACCATGGCCAAGACCAAATAGCTGTCCAAGCATGTCAGGGAGAAGATTGAAGCCCTACACAAGGCTGGAATGGGCTGCAAGACCATCACCAAGCATCTTGCTGAGAAGGTGACAACAGTTGGTACGGTTATTTCGGTAGAAACACAAAATTACTGTCAATTTCCATCGGTCTGGGGCTCCATGCAAGATCTCACCTCATGGAGTTTCAGTGATCATGAGAATGGTGAGGAATCAGCCCAGAACTACACAGGAGGATCTTGTTAATGACCTCACGGTCATTAGGGACCATAGTCACCAAGAAAACAATTGGTAACACACTATGCCATGAATGACTTGATATCCTGCAGCGCCCACGAAAGAAAGCACATGTACATCTGTACATCCGTCTGAAGTTGAATGTGCCAATGAACATCTGAGTGATTCAGAGGAGAACTGGGTGAAAGTGTTGACCAAAATCAAGCTCTTTGGCATCAACTCAACTCGCCGTGTTTGGAGGAGGAGGAATGCTGCCTATGACCCCAACAACACCATCCCCACCGTCAAACATGGAGGTGGAAACATTATGCTTTTGGGGTGTTTTTTCTGCTGAGGGGACAGCACAACTGCACCGCATCAAGGGGACAATGAACTGGGCCATATACCATCAAATCTTGGGTGAGAACCTCCTTCCCTCAGCCAGGGCATTAAAAATGGGTTTTAAAACCTGGAGCCTTGTTAGCCTTGAAACCTTAATGACTTGGAGAGGCTCTGCAAAGAGGAGTGGGACAGTATCCCTCCTGAGATGTGTGCAAATCTGGTGGCCAACTACAAGAAACGTCGGACCGCTGTGATTGCCGACAAGGGTTTTGCCACCAAGTACTAAGTCATGCTTTGCGAAGGGGTCAAATACATATTTCACTCATTAAAATGCTTTTTTAAATGCATTTTTGTTGTTATTCTGTCTCTCACTGTTCAAATTAACCTACCATTAAAATTATAGACTGACCATTGCTTTGTCACTGGGCAGATGTACAAAATCAGCAGGTGACGAAATATCTTTGCCTTTTGTGTCCCGCTGTTTTTCAGTGTCTCACGCCATGTGCACATGCTTTTAAGAAGCTGTGTGAAGTTATACAATGAAATTATACTTAATTTAGAATAACTTGATAGCCTTAGAATGACTATTTATTTGTATGTGTGTCTCAGAGACTTTAGAGGAGTGTGGGACTAAAGAAGAGGAGCCAGAAACTGAGGAATGGGCAAAGCCTTTAGTGCATCTGTGGCAGCACAGAAAAGTTCATTTTCAATATGAACGAGAGTACAACACAGCTGCAGCTAAAATTGCTCCACACTGTGCTGTCTGCACCCTTTTCATGCCGTACTATCAGGTAAATTATGTAGACAGGTACTATGTATTAATTGCTGTGTACTGATTTGCGTATTGGTGCTTTGTGTAACACAAATATTTCAAACTCTTGTTTTCGCTCTCACAGCCTGATAATTTAGAGGAGAGAAGGCATGATGTCTTGATGAGTGCTGCCACAGAGTCTCAGGGGTCATGTTCACAGGAGGTGGGCTTGAGATCACGGCCTCTGATTCCTGAAATATGCTTTGCATACCAGGAGGGCCCATGTCCCTTGAACACACTACTGGAGGAGGATGGATCCAGTCCTCTTGTGTCCTGTAATAGTTGCTGTGTTCAAGTTCATGCCAGTACGTCCCTGAGATCACTCAACAACAAACTTAACACATTAAAAAAAAAAAATATATATATATATATATGACGAGCCCTGTTAATAAAATATTTGACATTGTTGCATTTCTCTTTGAGCAATTTTACAATAATGTAACAGTTTGCTTTGATTGGTCCACAGGTTGTTATGGTGTTGCTGCTCATGATGTCGGCCCAGTGTGGACATGTGACCGATGTTTGGGCGGAGACCTGGCAGCTGTACGTAATAATTCCGTCATTCAGTTTTCTGTATTAGCATCATTTACGGACTACTTACATTTTTGCTTGCCATGACTGTTTATTTTTGTGTACAATAACAGGGATGCTGTTTGTGTAACCTGAGGGGAGGTGCATTAAAAAGAACCTCAGATGACAGGTAATCTTTCTTATTCATTAATACTAATGTAGCATTGTATTAAATGCAACACAGAGCAAAAGACTGAGCATTTTTTACACAAACTGTCCAGTATTTCAAATTATAGGCAAATAAGAATTCAGTCAGGCTGGTGTTCGTAGATGTTAGTGAATGTAAGTGTCTCATAATTATGCATGCTATAGATGGGTCCATGTGATGTGTGCTGTGGGTCTTCCTGAGGTGAAGTTCATTGATGTGGTTAAAAGAGCTCCTATTGACATCAGTGCCATACCTATACAGAGATATAAACTGGTGAGTAATAAACAC
The DNA here is from genome assembly GCF_049309525.1 of Garra rufa. NCBI lineage: Eukaryota > Metazoa > Chordata > Actinopteri > Cypriniformes > Cyprinidae > Garra > Garra rufa. The sequence goes on along the minus strand of NC_133366.1, from coordinate 36,354,213 downwards.
ACACACACACACACACATTCATAGATGGTAGAAATTGCACAAGTTCAAAAGTCTTACAGTAGTTCACTTCCAGATTTTTTTTTTTTTTTTTCAAATAATTTACTCATGCCTCTTGTCATCCAAGATGTTCATGTCTTTCTTCAGTGGTAAAGAATATAGTGGACTTTTATGGTGCCTGTGAGTTTGAACTTCTAAAATAAAGTTTCAATGCAGCTTCATAGAGCTCTAAACAATCCCAGCCGAGGAAGAAGGGACTTTTTTAGCAAAACGATTGGTTATATTCTAAAAAGAAATTGATAAAATGCTCATCTTATCTTTTCTCTGCGTGAACTCTGTGTATTCCGGTTTAACACAGTTAGGGTATGTCGAAAAACTCCCATCTCATTTTCTCATCCAACTTCAAAATTGCCCTACGTCACTGCAGAAGTACCGGCCCAGTGTTTACAAAGCGAACATGCAAAGAAGATCAAACGCCCTTTACAAAAAAGGTAAAACAACCATGTAGGACGATTTTGAAGTTGAAGAAGAAAATGAGATGGGAGTTTTCTGACCTGCCTGTCTTGAATCGGAATACTCAGTGTTCACACTGAGGTAGACAAGACAAGCATTTAAAATTTAAAAAGTTTAAAATTAAAAATAACCGATCGTTTTGTTAGATAAGACCCTTCTTCCTCGGCTGGGATTGTTTAGAGCCCTTTGAAGCTGCATTGAAACTGCATTTTGGAAGTTCAAACTCGTGGGCACTATAGAAGTCCACTATATGGAGAGAAATCCTGAAATGTTTTTTTTTTTTAAATATATATTTTTTTTACTACTGAAGAAGGAAAGACATGAACATCTTTGACAAGGGGGTGAGTAAATTATTTGTACATTTTTGTTCTGGAAGTGAACTTCTCCATTACAGCCATCAAAGCTAAGCAATTTAATGTCATTTGACGCAACAGTGAAGTACTAAAACTAAAATAAACTGCTGTTTCCATGTTATCATCTATGTACTCATCTATGTATCATTTCTCTCTTTCTCTGTAGAAGTGTATATATTGCCGTAATAGGATAAAGAGGCTGTCTGGAGCATGTATTCAGTGCTCATGTGGTCGTTGTCCAACCTCGTTCCATGTCACTTGTGCACATGCGGCTGGAGTGCCCATGGAGCCAGATGATTGGCCATATGTGGTTTTCATCACCTGTCACAGGCATCAATCACGGAGCTCCAGTGCTGTGAGTATATTTTAAGAAGTTGTGTTTAACTAGCAGACTAAAATCAAGAGCACCATACCATACACACTGAATAGATTTAAATACTCATTAAGTCTCATAAAGGCACTTACTGACCTTGACATATACTACAGTCATGGGATTCTACAGGCTCCTGACTTTGGTCTTGTCACATGACAAACTGACTTACATTTATAGTTAGCCACATCATTTTAAAAAGATAAAAATTGATGCCAAACTAATTACAGTCAAACTAAAATTTATTTAGACACCTTCAACATTTCCCACATTATCACAATTTATTCGCTAGTTTAGAAAATGGTAATAAAATATGACAAGAACTGTCAGAACAAAATTGTCTTGATGATGTCGGAGTACTGGAGTACAATCAACCAAATATTCGGACAGCTGTTAGTATGACAATATTTACACAACTATCAAAACTTTGTTGACCAATTACTTAATTTTGTTCAGTCTGTGGTGTTAAAAATCTCACATTAGCAATTAAAGAAAAAACATTTAAGCAAAACTTGGTCAGGTCAAAGTGTCTAAATAATTTTTGTTCACAAATTTTTATACAGTTTACTGGTAGTCCATTTAATGAACATTTTTTTGGGTGTAATATGACACAGTTTACTTTATTTTGCTATCCTCACTTACATAAATGAACTATAGTGTCCTGCACCCACTAGTAAAAAGAACATTGTCTGAAAAATGTTTGGTTTGACTGTATACAACCTTTTGAAAGCTTTTTTTGATGGCATTTATTTATCAAAAATACAATAAAAACATTAATGCTTTGAAAGATTATTGACATTTAAAATACATTTTATTTAAATATATTTTATTCCTGTAATGACAAAGCTGAATTTTCATCACTCCAGTCTTTGGTGTCAAAATGCTTCAGAATTCCTTTTAATATGCTGATTTGGTGTTCAAGAAACATTTCAGTGTCATTATTATCAATGTTGAAACATTTCAATGTTATTATTATCAATGTTAAAAACAGTTTTGCTGCTTAGTATTTTTGTGGAAATCATGAGATCTTTGATGAATAGAAAGTCTTTGCAGTCACTTTTAAATTATTGCATCCTTGCTGAATAAAATTATCAGTTAAAAAAAAATCTTACTGACCCCAAACTTTTGAAAGAGTATTACAAGCACAACTTTCAAAACATCTAAAACCTTTGAAAGAGCCACATTCACATGTCATTGTCTATATGAATTGCATTTAATCTTTAGCATAACATACTTTACCCATTATCCTAAAGTTTTTTTTGTTTCTTCTTTCCCCAGAAAGTGAAAGTTAGCAAAAGTGAATTAGAAGTGGGCCAGACGGTGATCTCCAAACACAAAAATCTTCGTTACTACAGCTCACGTGTCACCCAGGTGATGGCCCAAACATTTTATGAGGTCATGTTTGATGATGGCTCATTCAGCAATGATACATTCCCTGAAGACATTGTGGTAAGTGCTTCTATCACTTTTAGTGATTATCTTGTGCCACGTTTTCAGCTAAATGAAGCCTGATACTAAGCATCATACTAAATACTGTATATGCTTACAAAGTTGACAGCCTCTTATTTTTTACAGAAAGTTCAGGCTTACATATTTGTGGCCCTGGGCCACAAAACCAGTCACAATGGTCTTTTTTTTATCTTTTCATTGATGTATGGTTTGTTAGGATAGGGCAATATTTGGCCAAGATACAACTATTTGAAATCTGGAATGTGAGAGTGCAAAAAAATCTAAATATTGAGAAAATCGCCTTTAAAGTTGTCCAAATGAAATTCTTAGCAATGCATATTACTAATCAAAAATTAAGTTTTGATATATTCACGGTAGGAAGTTTACAAAATATCTTCATGGAACATCTTTACTTAATATCCTAATGATTTTTGGCATACAATTGATCATTTTGACCCATTGAATGTATTTTTGGTTATTGCTACAAATATACCCATGCTACTAAAGACTGGTTTTGTGGTCCAGGGTCACATTTTCTCATGCATAGTATTTTTAGTTTGGCATCCTAATTGAAATCTGTTCTCTTTTCACCCTGCAGAGCAGAGATTGTGCCCAGCTTGGGCCTCCTGAAGTGGGGGAGGCTGTTCAGGTGAAGTGGCCCGATGGACTTTTTTATGGAGCCAAGTACCTTGGCTCTAACACTTCATATATGTATCAGGTATGCACACTCATAGTCATATTATCTTGGGTACCGCTGTTCTACTGATACCCTAATAATAGGTTTTCTGTGTTCTTGTTTGTAGGTGGAATTTGAAGATGGATCCCAAGTACTGGCGAAGAGAGAAGACATTTATACGCTGAATGAAGACCTGCCCAAAAAAGTCAAAGGTCGTTTGGTGAGTTCTCACTTTCTAAACTTTCTAGTTCACCCAAAATGAAAACTCTATTATCATTTACTCATTTCAAACAAATAGACTCTTTGTCTATGGAACACAAAAGAAGATATTTTTGCATTTCTCTTGATTTTTTTTTTTATATTCTCTGGATTAAATCACTTGATCCATATGGATTCCTTTTACTACTTTTGAAGCTTTAAATTGCTTGGATTGATTGTTTGGACTTTCAATGGATAGACAACAATGATGAAAAAATATTAAAAATAACCTTCATTTGTGTTCCAAAGATAAACAGAAGACAGAAGACAACTAGCGCAGTGCTGAAAAGGAGCGGAGCTACATAAGGTCCATATCTTGTACTCAAAATATTTTATTTTCATTTACATATTTTGAATTGTGTGCTTTGCAGTCCACGGCGTCCAGCATGCGTTTCCAGGATGCGTTCTTCACCACGCAAGGTGAAAGGAAAAGGCGACGCACACCAAATTCTCGATTCCAGACGGATTATATCGCCCATATTAGCCCTCGAACCTTTACCAGGAACTCAGAAACACGCAGTAAATCCTACTAATCAAGCAATGGAGAGCCCTTAAATATCAAGAGGGGCTGTTTTAAATGAGTTTGAAGATTGTACATCAGTGAGATCATGATTTTTAAAAGTGACAGAAATACTGTGGTCTCATATGTCAGGGACAAGAATGTTTTTCTAAATTAGAAGTTTTTCCTGTTATATTTCAGAGGTTTTTCTAGCCTCAAATGGTATTCTGTAGCATCGTAATCTTGTAATTTCCTCCCCAACACTGCTGAGACTAATTTCACTTGCATGCTTGTTTTGTAAATGATTTGTCTTGTGTCATGCACCATTCCTAGTCACTGACACTATTCGCATTGAGCTTCAAATGGTATAAATGCCAAATAAAAAAAAGGTTGCTACTGATGTCCAGCAAAGCACATGTCACCTTTTACTTAATATCTTGACCTCTTTATTTATTTGGGCTTTTATTCTTTCCTTTCTATGTGGTGCTTAAAGCTGTTGAAAAAAAATTAAAGAGATGTTTGCTTTGTGATCTGTGCCTTGACCTCAGTTGCTGAATACTTTGATTTATGATTATTTAAATAGCTGAATATAGCTCTTCTTTTTTCTGATTTTAACTATTTCTACAAATGTTTTTGCATATGGCCCCTTGCTATACTTGCTACGCCACTGATTTCCATATCATTGCATAGGCCTGTCATTGGCCTACAGTCCACAGCAGTCCAGTTTATGGAAGATGTATTTGTTTTTGTATTCTGCTCACTATATTTTCAAGTTTAAGTAAACATACACTTGGATTTGAATCATGAGTTCAACAACACCACAATAATCATTTAGTTTCAGCTCCAAGTTTATTGCATTTCATTGAATATATTTAATGTATTTTGAACTCTTTGGTAGTTTATTTTCCTCATTTCTTTGAATATGTATTTGATGTCTATTTACTCATAAATATGGTTTATAGCCAGAGTTGTGGACTCGAGTCAATGACTCGAGACTCGACTCGGACTCGAGTCACAAATTTGATGACTCGTGACTTGACTTGACATAATCAAAGATGACTTGCGACTCGACTTAGACTTTGACAGCAATGACTCGAGACTTGACTTGGACTTGAACCCTGTGACTCGGCAAGTCTTCTAAAGAAAAACTTCGGAGAGTTTTGATCAATATAGGCTGAAGCGAATGTATGATTAGCGCAGCATTTGGCACTGAGCCAGAGAGGGACTCACTAAGTGAGCGCTTGTAATGTTTTTATCCACATAATGTTAAGGATATTTAATGTTTTTTAGGGGCCATTCACATGTCGAGCCTAAAAACGCGTGCAAAACAATAGGCGCGCCGCTTTGTCTTTCTTTCCAAACCGCTCTTGCAGCTCGCGCTTCTGTGGCGTGACTGGCGTCAGGATAGGTAGGATGAAATGTTAGAACACCGGCTCTCACTACAGGAGTTTTAAAATCCTAACCGAATATGAAATCTGGTTGCAGCGCACACATACGGAGAAACTTTGCAAATTATCTTACCTGAAATGCATGCATACACTACAATATTTGAAATTCGTGGCGCATCACACTACAAGATATTATTAGGAATATCATGCCGGAGGGAGCACCTCTCGTGATCTGTCTCTGGAAGGGTTCAGTGTTCAAATGCACCTGGCCGCAAAGCCCCAGCAAAAGTAATTACCATGAATGTGTCGGGCAACGACACATTGAACGATTAAACTAATATTGTGATATGCTTTTGATACGTGTTCTTTATATATATAACTATGGATTTTAATTTAAATCGTGATGACTTGAGCAGGCTAAATTAATCTGTCTGCCGCCGGTCGCAATTGGTCGTTACTTAAAAAAAAAAAAAAAAAAAACTTGAATTTAAAAAACAAAAAATGTTCCAAAAATATCTCTAAATTAACTTCATAAACTAAAGAAACGAAAATAAATGTAATCACTTTGCTATTTAAAACAGCAGTAATGGGGAAGAGAAAGAGAAAAAAGACAGGTTCCAGTCGGACTCGGGCCAGTAGATGAGACGTCCGACATTTTTGCAACGAATGTATGTTTAATAGCCTATTTAACATAGTTATTTAGGCTACTTTCTTATTTATATATATTATTTATTTGATTTATTTTTGCATTTTTTGGCTGCCTGTTCACTGACTGAAGTGCTAAAATAAACACGCACGTTTTTTAATAATGTTTGAGCCTCATTTATTTTGTGTTTCAAAATTATATACATATATTCATAAAACACCGCGTTTGGGAGGGGAAAATCGGGGCAAAATCGGGCTAAAACTCCTGTAGTGTGAGCCGGGATTCCCAGCATTAAAAATCACTTGCAGTAGCTCTGCTATTAAATTTATTTAAAAATGGTTATTCCTGTACAGCTATGATAAGCTGTTTCTCCAACTTGGCAGTGCTTTCAATGTTATTAAGGAAAAGGATAAAGCTGTTCGGTTGGTTCTTGTCACAAGACCTGTGGTGAGATGTTTTTATCTCTATGCGGCGCGGATGCGCCTGGAAAAAAACGAGCGCGTCGCGTACAGTATATCTATGGTCGCGACCGCGTCGCTTCCATAAAGAGCGCGCATACCGCGCGTCTACATTTGAAATTTGAACTTGAGCGCGCAAAAGACACGACATATGAACGGCCCCTTTGACATTCAAATTACACATAATCACTATAAACCACTTATAATAATAATTATAAGAAGAAACAACAGTAGCCTAATAATTGGCTAAACCTTTCAAATATTTGTATATATTTATACTTATATATTTTATTTGACTCAACTGACTTATTAAAGTCACTTAATATTTAACAAATGAAACAGTGGACTTAAAATAAATTATTAATTTAATTAGGCCTATATTTGATCACAAACAATGATAAATTCCTCAATAAAAATTCACTAATTATTATAGTCTATATTATATAATTATACCTACTATAGACTATACTTGACTTTAAATTTACAGTAGTAATTAATACAGAGACATAATTTGGGCAAACATCACTAGTGACTTGTTTAGGACTTGAAGCTTAAAGTTGAGGACTTGCAACTCGACTTGGACTTGCTCGTCTTGACTTGGGACTTGACTTGGGACTTGTCTGGCTTGACTCGGGACTTGACTTGAGACTTGAATGCAAAGACTCGAGACTTACTTGTGACTTGCAAAACAATGACTTGGTCCCACCTCTGTTTATAGCAGGTGTTAACAGTGATTAACAACCATTACTAATGAAGGGCGAGGTCGGGTGGGGTTGCTATAAACCATTAAAGCTCATTTGGTTAAAGAGAATAACCACCCCGTCCTCCTGTTGTCAATCACCGTGTCACACTCCCCACCACACACAGCACACTACACCACACCAGTCATTTACGACCCTACACGGTCCCCCCTGCACACCTATGCAGCCCATCAGGGCCCGGCAGGGGGGCAACTATACCGACTTAACATGCCGGTGTCAGCAGGTAAAGTACGACGGAGTTACAAGAGAGAAACGTGTCAGTAATCCCGCAAGGAGAACAGGTGTCATCCACTGAACTTCAACTTTGAATTTACCGAGAGTCATTTAGAACGCTGCTTTCCAGATCTCTTTATGACGTCATAGTCGTCTCAGAAGGCCGATTTTTTTTTTTTTTTAAATGTCTCCAGTTTAAAGGACTCACAGTCAATGCTGATATATTGGGTCATAAACACCAACATAAATACCAAAAACATTTGTTCGCATACACAGGGAAATCATATTTAGCTTTAAGAAAATATATAGGAGTTTTTTTTTTTATTAAAAGTAATTTTAATTTAACAAAATCAATTAATTAAAATTAATTTTTTGTTTTACGGTGAACATTATTACCACATATTTTACCACATTTGTTACTTTTCGAAATGCCATTTATGCAACTTAATAACTTTCAATTATAGAATGTTTAAAATTATTATCTAAACAATTTATGTATTTATCATTTGAATGTGATTTACATAAATGTTTCAAAAATATGAGGCGTTACTGCACCAGCTAGCTGTTTTAAAGTTTTTTTTTTTTTTTTTTCAAATTATTGGATGGGTGGCGCACCGCATAATGAATAGACTTGAAAACGTTACATAAAGCATTTATATGTTACTTACAAGCATTTATACTTAGAGTCTTCACAGATTAATTGAACCAGGAAATGCTTTCAAACGATAAGTAGACTTTTCTGTATCCGAAATCGCCCTCTATACCCTCATTCACTATTCCCTTCTGAATTCGGACACTATGCATCGGAAGGACTGGTGCTTTTGCATAGTATGCTTGCTGTTTAACACTCATTAACACTACAGTTCCAGTAGTAAGATTAAAGGATTTATCTTGAACTATGTCACGGAAATTACTTATAAACCCTAGTTAAACAAACTAAATCATCAATTTACAACGAATTTGTACCTGTGTTGTAGGCTGTATTACGCCGTGGACGAGCGCCGCGTTGTAAAATGAACGGATGGATGATTCAGCTGCGGGCGCCATCGTCTGGCGAGACACGGGAATTCAATCGGCGCGCGGCGCGAATCTCATCTCTAGCCGTTAAATGCATAGACATATATATATCTATTATGTCTATGGTTAAATGTACATCAATTGTACACTCGTTTTTGCGGTGCATTGTGGGATTGAATGAGTGCACTTGGAAATGTCCACTATGGTTTCGAACACCACTTAAAATGGCTGTCTCTTCAAATAGTACACTCTATTTGAGGGTATACAGTAGGGGGTGATTTCGGATATAGGTAGACTGACCTGAGAGTGAACCCTGCTCTGGAATGATAGCCTAATAAAAAAAGTTACTGTAATAGCCAAATTGAAGAAATGATTAAAACACTTGATTGTATGATAATATTAATAACCTGCCTTAAGTTTTTTTAATAAACATTTTATTAAAATGTGCAAAAACCTTCATTTTCAGCTAAGATATTTTCTTTTGTTTTTAATGTAAACGCAAACTACAGTTGAGGTCCAAAGTTTACACATTCAAAATGTTAATTATTTTACCAAAATAATATGTATTATGCAAAATGTATGTTATGTTTTATATTAGTACTCCACAAGAGAAAATAATAGTTGAATTTATAAAAATGACCCCGTTCCAAAGTCTACATATGCTTGATTCTTAATACTGTGTTGTTACCTGAATGATCGTGTGGATATATTTTTGTGATATTTTGGCTTCTGGGAAAGTAAGTACTGTAGGCCTATCTTAGTTTCTGAGGGGTAGTACTAAATAAATAATAATAATAAAAAAGATATTTCGGCAAAATAAGAAAAATGCACACATCTTTATTCTGTTCAAAAGTTTACACCCCTGGCTCTCAATGCATCGTTTTTCCTTCAGCGAGTGTTCGAATCTTCTGTAATAGTTGCATATGAGTCCCTCAAATGTCCTCAGTGTGAAAAGATGGATCTCAAAATCATACAGTCATTGTAGAAAAGTGTTCAAATACACAAAAATGATAAAAAAACAAAGAATTTGTGGGACCTGAAGGATTTTTTCAGGACAAACAAGGGACTATCACAAAAAAAGAGAGAAAAAGCTGTGGATCATTCAGGTAACAACACAGTATTACGAATCAAGTCTACCATATTTACACTTTTGAACGGGGTCATTTTTATAAATTCAACTAAAAATTAAATAATTCTCTTGTGGACTATGTAAACGTCGTTCATGCGAAATATAAGTTTAGCACTAAATAAATATAACATGCATTTTATATGATGCCTCTTTTTTGGTAAAATAATTAACATTTTGCAGATTCTGCAAGGTGTAAGTAAACTTTTGTCCATGGATACTACAACTGATCTGGGACATATTAAATTGCAGCAAACATAGGCTAAATGCAAAAATACATCACAAGCCGCAGTATGTGACTGCATATAGTTTTATCGGAAAGTGTTACGTACTGAATCTGAATTATCACATGATTTTTAAGTTCTGCCTTACAATAATTACTGAGTCGGTTCTTTAAAATAAATTATTCAAAAGAACCGATTCCAGCAATGATTTCCGTAGTGCTGTCATCTGAAGCGGAAGTGGTGAAAAGTACACTTCGTTGCTAAGTAACGATAAACAGCCTAGTGGATGAGTTTAACCGCCGCTCAGCTGTTTAGTTTAGAAGAGTTAAAAATCATAAACATGCCGTCGCTTTTCATAAATGCTTGGTAGTAGTTAGTTTAGTTTGCACCTGACTAATATGTCATACTCTGGGACTTGTAAACACATGCTGTAAGTATTGCCGCTGTCTGTTGCGGGTCAGTTAGTGCGCCATTTAGTTTGCTACAACGAATGGAATATTAAAAGTGTATTAAAACACTTAAAGATGTATTTATGAAAACATATAATGATATAAAGTATAATATTTTGGTCAGTGTTGCTGTTTAATTTGTCACAAGTTTTATAAGTAAAACAACTTCCCGAACGTTGCTTAGCAACAATGTCTAATCATTTTCCTGTACAGTTGTAATATAGCAGATTGTCACTAACATGCTTTTCTCTTGACTGTATTTAAAGAGTATACCGTCCAGGCATAACTCAGAGGAGAAGGAATTGATTTTTTTTTTTTTTTTGGGAAGAACACAAAACAGGAGGACAGTTTGGTCATGTACTCTTTTCAGAAAGGGTCACCCAGGAGCCAGACAGGGCCAGAGCAAGGTCCTGGCAGACAAAAGTTATTTGGGACGGCTAAATCTTTACCTGAGTCTACCAATGTACCTGGTTCTCTTGCACCTGTTGATGTGGAGCAGCTGAGGGCTAGACTTGTCTCAGCAGTGCCCAGACGTCCAAAGCCGAACGCTGATGCTTTGGTGTTTCCTCATAGAACCAAAGCTCAGGAAAGACAATGGGTCGCACAGAGACCAGCACAAGTTGAGATGTTGGTAAGTTCATTGATTTAATTTCTTTTGACTGTTAAAATTGGTGACATGACATTTTTTTGTAAATGTATATTCATACATGTTTTTAATTTATGGATTAAAATTCATTTTTATATTGTTTTGGGAGTATAAAGTTAGAAACGTCAATCCGAAGCAACTGTCCTGATATCCAGAGCTAGTAACTGATTACATGTAATCTGGATTACGTAATCAGATTCCTAAAATTAAGTACTTAAAAAAAATTAAATTAGATTTTAAAATACTCATAATCAGACTACAGTTACTTTTTTATGGATTACATGATTACAGATTATTCACACAGTAGCAATAAATTATTCACAATTTATTGATTCTGCCTAATTCCTGTTTTTCATCTTTTAAATTCTCCTTTCTAAAATAACCTAATGCTTACTTACATTCACGAAGTCTTCAAGTTTTGTGGACATTCACACAAAGACCTGTCATTAGTCAGGTGGCAACGCAGCATTTGACCACTGGATTTACAAAAATCATGAATGTTGTTTCAACATTGCATCAACTACTGATGAACACACTGAATTTTATTTAAATGATCACTCTGTAGGTTATTTAACCATGTATTTCTATGTCTTTGGAAAGCTTTTGTCTTTCAAACACAGTAAAGTGCACAAATTTGCAAACTTTTTTGTCATCTGATCCTCTTTCACCTAATATATTTACTTGAAGAGCCTCTGAGATTTTAAAATAAATATTTTAATAATTAAGTATCACATTTGCATGCTCATTGGTTCTCTGATGTTAGGTTGGTCACCTGACATGCAATTAAACAAATAAAATATTTCGGTTTCAGTTTTTTATTTTAATTGATTTTAAAATAATTTATTTTAATTTGACATTTTTTATGATTGAATGAATTATTATTTTTTTCATTAAATTCATAAGCCCCCATTAGTTCCTTCACAAACACCAGTTTTGGAAACCTTGACATAATATAATGTTCAATGCACTTCATGTTGTTAAACACAACAAATGCAATATATTTCCTTACTCTTTGTATTTTTATATCAATATGGTACAACATTATCCTATTTCCATCATAAATCAATGTGTTAAAAAAAGTAATCCAAAAGTAGTGCTAAAATGTGTAATGTAACGGATTACGTTACTAACTACAATTTTTGTCATGTCATTCAGAATCAGTCACGAATTACAATTTGTAAGTAATCTACCCAGCTCTGCTGATACCATAGTGAATAAGAAAGCCTCATCAAAGATTTTAATTCTTGACAAGCTTGTTAAGTAGTCATTATTATTTATTAGAAACATATTTTATAAAATCTTTATTATAAATATTGGGGGAAAAATTGTTTGCAAACTGTTCGTAAGTTTAGTTAAGGTTGTAAAATGTAATGTGGTGTTCCCCAAAAATCAATGATTCATGATGTTTGTAAAAATGACTTTGTTTACCCTTAGAAAGTATATTTAAAAGTTAATCTATTACATGACAAAAATTGTAGTTAGTAACATAATCTATCACATCGCACATTTTAGATAACATAATACGACTACTTTTAGATTACTTTCGACCTAACTTGTTTATTGCATTTAAATAGGATAGTCTTGTACCATAATGATGAATATATATATATATATATATATATATATATTCATCATTATGGTACAAGACTATCCTATTTAAATGCAATAAACAAGTTAGGTCGAAAGTAATCTAAAAGTAGTCGTATTATGTTATCTAAAATGTGCGATGTGATAGATTATGTTACTAACTACAATT